>NC_068448.1:36557584-36842584 GCF_023373465.1 Oncorhynchus keta | reverse complement strand
GAATAACGTCATCTTCCCAATTAAAAGTTTCATTGGCATCTCCCTGAAAAAACCTCAGGAACTTGAACGAATGGTCAACGCAGTTCGAGGATGAGAGAAAACCACAGAAGTCGCCGTTTCAACCGCTCGTAAAACACGATTCAGAAACTGGATCGGCCTTTTTTTCTAAGCTAAAGGATGTGGGTTTACTTGATGAAGAGAAGGGCAGAGTGAAGAGACTTCTGCTTTGCAAAAATCTCCTCATAACAGCCCACAGAAACAGTCTGTACTAGAGGATAACTTTATTATCATTTTTATTAACATGAATTTAGATTTTTACTGTTATTTTTTATACACTGTAAAAAAAAAAGACTAGATGTCGCAACTCATTATTATTAAATAATTGCTTTCACAGACTTTTTAAGTTTACTCAACTTTAAGTGTTACCTGAACTTAACATTTTTTAGTTACGCCAGAAATTATGTGTTTTCTCAATTTGTCTCATATTCATTCAACTAGAAAATATGATTTGGGCATCTTCACTAAAAAAGGATGTGGAACTAGTTAAACACAGAGCTTTTATTTTGAACTTACATATTTGACACACGTTGACGTACATGATTATGTTCATTTCTACAGTAATTATTAATCAACATGTCCTCACCTGGGATTTGAAATCACAACCTCTCCTTTCTTTCTGCTACGCCACCATGTCTGTTGTCGATGACTGATTTCACCCGTATTGCTACAATTTGCACTTCAAAGTAAAGTCAAAATAAGTCAAAATAAGTCAGCAGGAAGATCGGAATGCAGTAAACCAAAAGGTTGTGAGTTCAAATCCCAGGTGAGGACATGATGAGTAATAATTACTGTAGAAATGAACATGCACAATGTAATCATGCGTGTCAACTTGTGTCAAATATCTAAGTTTAAAACATGTGTTTGTAACCAGCTGCATAGCCTATTTTTTTAATTTTTTAGTTAAGATGCCCAAATAATAGTTGAATGAACATATCAGATAAGTTGAGGAAACATGTTAAGTTCAGGTAACACTTGAACCGAAAAGTTGAGTGAACTAAAAAAAAGTCTGTGGAACCAGTTACTTAAATAATAATTTGTTGAAAAAAACGACCAAAACATTTACAGTGTAGTATTTATACTATTGAATACTATTTACTGTACATGCTTTCAGATTGGAATTCGATTCATGCCAAACACTGCACCACAGGTTCATGTTGAATCTGGTGAGATGACCAGCTAGGCCACGTATCCATGACATGCAGCAGAACATCGTTGATTTGATTTGAAAACAAATCCTACCAGTAGATATTCATATGACTGTGGGGGAAAAACCCCATAGAGGGAAATTAGGGAAGGTGAATATCTTGTTAATATGACACCCAACTGTTTCCTGAATGATCTGCGGCTGGTTATCACCCTGCCGGGCCACACGGAGGGCAACGTATCAAAGAGAAGCAGTGTGTTGTGGGAGGACAGCTGTCTGTTTGTTTGGGACGAGAGTTAATGATTATCTCTGGGGGCCTCTGCTCTGCTCTTTGCTGCTCTGCTGGGTGTCAGCCGTGTGCTGCCTGACGCGCTGGGCCCTGTGCTGCAACCTGCCTGCCCTCGCCTGCCTTTTGTCTAACAAGAAGATGCAAATGGTGGCCGTGCTCGCTGGCGGTTTGCCTTGGGGACTCCCAGGTGATGGCGTCACACAGAACAGGGTTTTAATAGAGCAATTTGTTTTCCGCCAAAACGCTGCCCGACCTTATCCCCGTCTCCTCCTCTCCTACCGGCACAATGGAGCTATGAATTGGTTGAACTGCGCAGGGATTTTATTGATTTGGCCATTTAAAAGAGCTGTCTGTAATGGAACGCAAATAAGAACCAATTAGAGGATTTGGGGGGAGGGGTTGCATGTGTGTGTTTGTGTGTGAGGCAGAGTGAGAGAGTTTGGACAACCTCAATGCAGCAGTTATACATGAATACATGGCTTTAGCCAAACGAGATCATTGTTAGCATAATTAGCGTACCATTTAATTCAGTTAAAAATGTTCACAATGCAATACAATTAGCAAACGCAATGTAAATTACCTAAAAATCGAAATACAGTCAACTGCTTATTGTTGCAAAAAAAACAATGGACAGACACACTGTGTGTATTTGCACCTTAATCTGTTTTAGGAGTCAAATCATCCACTGTATACTGAACGGTATTAGCAATAACTTGAGATGTTATCGCTACTTTAGCCCAGCCTAGCGTAGCCTAGCCTATGGAGAGGCAACAGCCTCGAGCCTAGCATAGCCTAGCCTATGGAGAGGCAACAGCCCCGAGCCTAGCGTAGCCTAGCCTATGGAGAGGCAACAGCCCCGAGCCTAGCGTAGCCTAGCCTATGGAGAGGCAACAGCCCCGAGCCTAGCATAGCCTAGCCTATGGAGAGGCAATAGCCCCGAGCCTAGCATAGCCTAACCTATGGAGAGGCAACAGCCCCGAGCCTAGCATAGCCTAACCTATGGAGAGGCAACAGCCCCGAGCCTAGCATTGCCTAGCCTATGGAGAGGCAACAGCCCCGAGCCTAGCATAGCCTAGCCTATGGAAAGGCAACAGCCCCGAGCCTAGCATAGCCTAGCCAAGCGTATGGCTGTATAGAGCTCCACCAGCGGGGGTAGAGGCCCTACTGAATGGACAGACTAAAGGAGTAGAGTAGTCAACACTCTTCCTCTGTGTATTCTTTTCTCACAAAGCAATGTTCTGTCTGTCGGGGGCAGTGGGAACTATGTGTGGGGGGAGGGGGGCACTCCTCCGGAGACCCTACAGAGTCCAGGCCAATGGTAATGGACTTCAGATACAAACTTTACAAACTCTCTCTCTCTCTCTCTCTCTCTCTCTCTCTCTCTCTCTCTCTGACCACCCCTGCCTCCCTAAACCCCGGCCCCTCAACCCCACTCCCCTGTCACCTACAGCCCCCAACCTTCACCCCTCCAACCCCTTCTTCTATCCCACCCACTCCTCCTCCTCCTCATCTCCCTTTCAACAAGAGCAGTTTGTCAGAGTCAGAAAGCAATTTGAAACCCAGATTAATGAGAAGGGGAGGGAGAGTTAGAGAGAGAGAGAGAGAGAGAGAGAGAGAGAGAGAGAGAGAGAGAGAGAGAGAGGGAAAATAGAGAGAGAGATGTCAGCCATCAAAGCCAGGGAGAAAAGAAGGCCAGGTGGTTGTGGGAATCCGGCCTTCTTTCTCTCTCCTCTTCAGGACTCTCTGGGTTCTGTGTGGTAATTAGCAGGCAGCAATGCAGCGGGGCCCAGGACCCGGCCGAGGTTCAGGATAGCCCCTCAGAGAGAGGACAATTTGCACTTCTACGGGAGCCGCCAGCAAGGGCACAAAGAGGAGGAAAAGGGAAACTATGGCATCTTTTATCGGGCCGGACAAAGACGCCGCATCTTTTCAAAGAGCTCCTGAGAGTCTCCCCCGCGTTCCTGCAGGAGGAGGAAAGGAGAAAAAAAGCGAGAAAAGAATCCCAGAAGTCGACGTCAGAGAGAGAGAGAGAGACAAAAGAAGGAACGAGAGGATGCCAACGTGTGGGCATTGAAGTGGGACAGAAGGGTGAAGAGACATACCGTGACCCACTGAGTCCACCGAGACATCAGGAATCTACTTACCCCACACACACAGTCACACACAGTCACACACACCTTCTGGAGTGAACTGCTCAGGGTGTCTGATAAGGTGCCAGTCACAGCAACAGAAAGTTTCAAAGGAGTCAAAGTCAGCATGGGGTGTACAGTGTGTTACTTCCTGTTAATACAAAGAACATGGTGTCTAGGCACATTTCTCAACAGCAACACTTAGCATCTTTCCTTACAACTTCCAACACCTTGCAAACTGAATGAGTCAAAACTAATTTCCCAAATTCACATACACGTTAAAATGAGTTGGCCTAATGCAATGCATTACTCTTACATTTGACCTCCCTCCCTCTCCCAGCCCATGCTCAAGAGTGGAACCAAAATGGCCACCGAGTACCTTTGACATTATCACCCAATCTAAAGAGGTTTGACCTCCCACGTCCCAGGAAAGTGGAGGTTATCGTCATTACTTTTACCTATTACCCTACCCCCTTAGATTTTTTTTGTGAAGGCACTGGCTTTGAGTGTGCCTGCCCCCCAACCCCTCACTCCCTCTCCGTTGAAGTGCAGCCAGGCGGCCATGGCAGGCAGGGTCAAAGGTCAGATGGGTCATGTGATAACCCTTTCCAGGCCTATATGAGGCTTAAAACCCCTTTAACCCAATGTCTTTCTCCCCCCTCTCTCTCTCTCTCTCTCTTCCCCTCTCCTTCTCTCTGCTGGGGACACAAAATGCCATTTGTTGTCCGTCACTCAGTAGCCCCGGGTTTCGCCCAGCCTCGGCGCTGAAAGCTCCATTCACACATCCTCTCACCCAGGGATGTTTTTGCAATTCAATATTTTCACACGCAGCCAGCCTCATCGTTACTTTGGAACCAGACACGGGGCAGGATGAGGCTGGGGGGCTCCGAAGCAGCACAGAGGAATCAGTGTCGGGTGGGAGAGAGGACGGGCACGGGGGAGATGGGGGGGCTAATGGCTAATCTTGAAATGTTTTAGTGAACACCCAACACCCTGTGTGCAGACACACACCAACATCCTACTCATCGTTTCACAAACAATCTGACTCCAGGTTAATGATGAAGGTGGGGGGGGGAAGGGGATATTTTCACCACGAATCAAATCACATTTTATTGGTTGAGTACACATATTTTGCTGATGTTATTGCACGTACAGCAAAACGCTTATGTTTCTAGATCCAACAGTGCAGTAATGCATAACAATACATAACTATACACACAAATCTAAAAAAAAAAATATATGAGAAAAAAATATCAGAAATATCAGAAAAATCTATGTCAGAGTCCAGAATATAAATATACACTGAGTGTATAAAACATTAAAACAGCCTGAATTCTTCGGGGCATGAACTCTACAAGGTGTCGAAAACATTCCACAGTGATGCTGGCTCATATTGACTCCAATGCTTCCCACAGTTGTCAAATTGGTGGGATGTCCTTTGGGTGGAGGACCATTCTTGATACACACGGAAAACTGTTGAGCATGAAAAACACAGCAGAGTTGCAGTTCTTGACACACTCAAACCGGTGCACCTGGCACCTACTACAAGACACTTACATCTTTTGTCTTGCCCATTCCCCCTCTGAATGGCACACATACAAAATCCATGTCTCAATTGTCTCAAGACTTAAAAATCCTTCTTTAACCTGTCTCCTCCCCTTCATCTACACACTGATGGAAGTGGATGTAACAGGTGACATCAATAAGGGATCATAGCTTTCACCAGGTCTATGTCATGGAAAGAGCGGGTGTTCTTAATGTTTTATACACTGAGTTTATATGTATATTATGGTGTGAAATAGACGGCATGGACAGTATATGAATAGAAAAGGTGTGTATAGCAGTAGTTCTATAGGCTGAGCCATTACTAGAATGCAGTATATACATATAAAGGGATAACAAACTCATAATTGCAATAACAGAGGGATCTGCAACAATCATCCTAGGGTGTGAAAATGTAAACATTGATGTGTAGTCACACAAACTGCAAACAGGTAGATATAACGGTTACCACGTCAACGGGTAAAAGATCGGCATCGGCGAAACGTCCATGCAGCTTCTGCATGCCAACCCTTTGATCTCAATCAGTCACATAGGAATATGCGTTTAGGTCTTCTTAGCTACGCACAGAGTTTCAAATGACGTAGGCCACAGTGAGCGGATATCTGGAACCGAAGGTGTTAACAAACTGCAGCATACTGTTTGTTAGGTTTCAGTAAAAGCACATATTTTGCCCAGTAGCCTCGCGCTGTTGAGTTGCATGGCCGCATGAGAAGAAAATGACACCGTTCGCAGAAATCATCCTAAAATCTCAGAAGAAATTAGGTGGTATTTGTCTTACGGTAACGTTATACTATGCTATTATATTCAGTTCTCTAGAATACTGTTTTCATTGTGTGATCTGGCAGACATGGACTCCTTGATCTAACTTTATTAAAGGAGCACCATCCGCCAGAGTAGCTTGTTCTCGACGAGTAGAGCAGAGGCCATGCATAAAGTGGAGAATAAACACAGATGGAAGAAGCTTCGTGCCTTTAGCCCCCAGGAGGAAAGGTCCAGAAAAGTCCAACTCGCTGCCACTCTGTGTAAATACATAGGTAAATACCACACATTTTTGGTTGTGTGGCAATAAATCTGTATCTGAAGGTGGGAGTGAGAAGTATCACCATAACAGAACCACATCAAGCACACATCTTTAGACATAAGAGCAGGAGGAGAAGCTAAGACCAAACGCAGTAATGATTTGTTAGTCATACCGGCATCTAATGTGGCAGTGGAGGAAAATGGAGGTAGTCGGTTTTATATATTTTTCCAGCGAGCCGACTGTAGTTAATGAAGTTAAACAAACCAACAGCTCCCTCTCTCTCGGGAGTCTCCATAATCAACATGCCACCACCTGTAGAATTTTTTAAAATGAAAATAAATGGCGAGCCAGCCAGATGGGCTAATTGTGTTGCAAACAGGGGGGGGTGAAAGAGAAACATGCCATTGATATAATGAAGGCAATTATCAGGGACAGACAGGAGTGGTGGAAGAGGAAGTAAAAGAAGCGGACCTTTCTTCTGAAAGGGGACCGATGCCCCTTCTCCTCTGCCCCTCACCCCAGCTCATCATTCACCCACCAGAAAGTTAAGTATGAAACAAATAGAGGTGCTGCCTGCTTCAGGCCTGGTGAAGTCTGCCTGTCGACCAAACGCCAGTGGATAATGATAATGACACCTCAATTACTGATGGAATCTCCACATTCACATTCCCCCCTCCTCTCCCGTTCGACAGCAAATTTGTCAAAAGCCCAATGATCGTCTGACAGCGTAATCGTCCGGACTGTCCTCACAAACATGAAAGGGGGGCTTTATCGTGGCAAATCAAAGAACCTGATCTCAGAGAAGAAGGGAAAAGAACTAGGGAATAGAAGAGAGGAGGGGGGAAAAAAAGAGTCCCGGTTTGGCCCGAGCCCCTGAGACGTCCCATCCTAATCCACTCGTAATGAGACACTACATGCCCATCTTTGTGCTAATGACAACACAGAGGGAGAGAGGGAGGGAGGGAGAGAGGGAGGGGATATAAACACACTGGGGAGACCAAAGGGAGCCAATGCTTTGAAAGTGCCGTCCAATGAGTGGGTGGGTGGGGGGGACTTTAAAGCAGCGCCGCGTTGAACGCATCTCCAAGAGAGAGGGACTCTGGGGAGGAGAGTCATTTTGTCTCCTTATCGTTGTCTCTACAAGATGAAGGGAAAATCAGGGTCTGGGGCACCAGTGTCTATCTGTGGACATACTCTTCTGATAGGGGAAGCAGAGAAGCAAACAGGGAGGGAGCAAGATGTAAGTCACTGAGTATTTACTGTAAGTGGGAAAGTAACTGAAGCAAGCAAACACATGTGTAATTTCAATGATTTATCAAGACCATACGACACAGTGAACCTTATTACAAAGGTCCAATGCCAAGTACCGCAGTTGCTACCTTTACATTCACGTCAATAGAAATGTGGCTGTGGTCGATGTCGGCCACTGTATTGCAAAACACTGGCCTACCATATTCAACTTGAGCCCAAGTTGTGTGTCGAGTGTTTTCTGTCCCTTATTTGTGACGGAGGGAGTCTCTGCTGCAGGAGGACAGAGCTCAGTGCCATTTGAGTCTGGCAGGGTTGCGTCGGGCTGTAAGATAGAGTGTGTGTGTGTGTGTGTGTGTGTGTGTGTGTGTGTGTGTGTGTGTGTGTGTGTGTGTGTGTGTGTGTGTGTGTGTGTGTGTGTGTGTGTGTGTGTGTGTGTGTGTGTGTGTGTGTGTGTGTGTGTGTGTGTGTGTGTGTGTGTGTGTGTGTGTGTGTGTGTGCGCATCAGGTCTTAAGGCTCCTAAAGAGACCAACCAGGAACCCACACTGTACAGACCCTACAAGATACCAGAGCAGAGAAACACTAGTAAAGAGAGAGGGAGATAAGAAAGGCAGAACATGAGAGGAGAGAGAGAGAGAGAGAGAGAGAGAGAGAGAGAGAGAGAGAGAGAGAGAGAGAGAGAGAGAGAGAGAGAGAGAGAGAGAGAGAGAGAGAGAGAGAGAGAGAGAGAGAGAGAGAGAGAGCTGGAGAAGGCTATGACCAAACAAACCAGGATTAGGTCCAGATAAGACTAGTCACAATGGAGAGCATTCCCCAGGATATTACGATTTCTGTGAATCATATGAGTGCGGCTCAAACGCCTTAATTACCCAGTCAACATCCCCTCTGTTTTGCAAACAACAAAACACTGTCAAACAGCGGGGTTTTAATCACACCTATAGGCAGGTTTGGAGAGAATCATTCTGGTTGAATTCCGTAAAGAAATTAGAAGAAAGCAGTTTTTTTTTTTACAGACAGGGTTGTGTTCATTAGGCACCAAACTGAAAAAATGGAGGTGGGATAGGGAGGGACTACCTGGATTTGTCCAACAGGAAATGCTTGTTCTATCACAAAGCATTTGAAACGTTGTCTGCTGTGTGCTGTAATGGACAAGACCCAGGCCCTTTCTTAGTATTTTTGGTTGTCTAGGTGATAAGTTTGACTGACTCTGCTAGACATAGCACAGCACCGGTTGGAATATGATACTCAGGCCGGGTCACACAGAAATGCCTTGAACTGGTGTAATGGCTTTTTCTTTTGCCCCCCTTCGCGAATGCATACCACTCCGCAGTATTCCTCCTGTCTATTTATATCACATCTCATCTTCGTCTAAAAACGAACAGGTCGCCACATCAGGAATTGGGTTTGGGGGAGGGGGGTCAGCTTGCTTGAAGAGAAAACATACAGAGAGGAGATATCTTTAACTCTCTCGGGCATGCAAGTCAAACTGCCAAGACATTGGGAGATTGCAGCGCTTTACAAAACATGTCGAATGAAGTCACATAGTGTTGAAGGGTGGTGGGCTGAGGAGATATTCTCCATGTGGATCTGCTGGGGCGCGCAGGGTGGGTGGAGCCACGGAAGGGTCCAACTGAGACGCCCGTCACACTGCATTGACGTCGTCCACAGGTTATATATACTGGGTTGTGTTCATTATACACCAAATAGGAAGACAACGAGCTGAAACAGGGAGGGACTACCTGGACTTGTCCAATAAGAAACACTCGTTGCAAAACGTTTTAGAGCGTGTGCTCTAACGAAAACGACCCTGTATATATGGCCAGCAGCGGTATGCCGAGTCCACGTTGGATTATGAACAGTGTGACATTATGAGGCAGACCTGGTGGCAAGGTCAGTGCTTAGAGTACTGACTGGACTGCACTGCTCAAAAACTACAGCAGGCTTCAAAGACAGAAGGCTGCATCAGGTGTGCCTCTCATTCACACACACACTTCCGACAGAGCCAACTCCCGCTGGCAGGGCGGCATTTATACTCAACCTTTCCACTTTGTCAAAGATTGGGGGTGACATGGCACGCTGGTCAGAATAATGTGTCCCGGTAAAATGTTTGCGTGAGAGAGCGTGTGCAGGAACGAGTGAGTGAGTGAGTGGGTGAATGAGTGAGTGACACACGCCACAGAGCTTCTTCTAAAAACGTATATTTATGAACGAACCCCAGTCAAATTCATCCAGACCAGGAGTAAATGCCGAGTCCCATGGTCTTCAGTTTACAGAGAGGACCAGCTGCATGGGAGAGTCACCATGATTTCAGCATCAAACCTCCACTCAAACAACCAGGCAAAGATGGCTGGTATGCAAATGTACTAAAGGTGACCATCTTATGAAATGGCAGCCATGTCTGTTCAGTTCTATGCTTTTCATGCTGCAAGTTCTTCTGTCCATCAAAAAAAAAAAACTAGTGGAAGTATTTTGAGTTAGCGCCTAATCGTTCCTGTACCTGAGCAGACTCTTGCGTCAGCCATTTTATGCGTGTAAGCCCGGGGTCTTGCATGGGGCCTAAGCGTTTTGCCAGAAATTCAACATAGCGCCCATTGTTGTTTTACAGTTTTTTACAGTGTTTTGGAGCTGGTTTTATTAACTCTGTCAAAACATCAGAGGCTGTACTACAACAAGACATGGGTTCATGATACTACAGTCCATCTAAGGAAGTCACTAAAGAGAGCGCAATCCTATCGAGCAATAACTGCTTCCCCAAAATACCGATAGAGTACAAGGAGGCTATGGGAGCAACCAGAAAATATGGTGCTCCATACATGAGCGACGATTCAATGTGACGCGAGAGAGCGAGATGGGCATTCGAACGTTTTCCTTTCACTTAAAATGCGTTTCAGTGAATACATAATTGGATGGTGTGCGCTAGATAAAAGCCTACCTCTCATGTCTATGATATAATGTCATCTTTGTAAAAGCGGGGCAGCCGATAGTCAACATATTTACATAATTGTGATTCTAATGTGACCTTGCATTAGCCTAATGCGTTTCGTTCATTCTATATGACAATATTTCGTCGCACAACCATGTTTTATTTGAAATTACTCTATTGATGATATTATTTTCTGTTTTTGATAATTAATTGATCATTTCCGAAACAATAAATTGTTGGCCTGCATTCCATACGTTTCTGGTTACAAGTAATGTAATAATCTTCAAAATATGAGTGGGCCTAATTGATAAGCATCCCTTTTGCTGACCCCTGACTTATGTCGGTTGCATGAGGCCGTGCGCGCGTGTCCCTTCAAAGCATGGCCTTCACCTGTGCAACCTCAAATGTTGACTTGTACACATTCAATTATCATTTCAGATCAGTGGATGAATTTAATGAAACGTTTACTTTTAGCATTACCGAATCTGCGGCCCAATTTAACACAACACACAAACAGACTGCATTTACACAGAAAATTAGACAAGTCAAATTATCATACGATTTTACAACAGGCCTATGACTCATTTTTAGAATCTACAATGTTTGTTCGGTTTGAGACACGAGGTAGGCTTGCTGTAGTAGCCTACCGGAGAAGTCACCTGTAATGTCCAACAATTGAATACTGCAATGACGGCACGTTGTCAGCACACAGCTGTTGTTTCAGACCAAATTGCAAACATTTGAACCACACGATAGGCCTTTTTTTTTAAAGTAGACCTATTGTCTAAGGAACTACTTTTTTTTTAGTAAGCAAGCAATTTATCCCAGTGGAGGTCAATCGAGGAGGGAGCCTTTTCATACAAAAAAATGTAATGAACTGTATACTGATAAACCTCTACAGATTCTGTATACCTTCTACTGCCTCAAATAACAAGAGCGAGCAAAAAGACCGTTTAAAATATTGAAAGAGTAATATGGCATCGGTTGTATTGTAATAGGCATACTGTGGGTTAATAGCGTTAAGTTGCATAAAATAATAATAATAATAAAACGTGAATAATGATTATAATTATAATAGTTATAATAAATATGCATAATAATAATAAATTGTGCAATTTCGAAAGTTTAAAATAGGCCTATAATTTACGCAAAATAATATAAACAAACTAAACCACAGTCTAAATGACAGGCCACCTGGCTATGATAACAAGTATCATGTAAAACTAAACACATAAAAGTGTTTGCAAATATCACAACATATCCAAATATACATGGGGGGAAATATGGAGCCGTCACAGTATTTATTGATCAATGTGAGCTTATCCATTTCGACACCGCTCAGGGAGGCGATTCTGAGTGCCGAATCCCTGTGGATTTGAGAATTCTGGACCGGGTAAATCTGTATAAATCTACTTAAGTCCTTAAACCACGCCAGGTCCCTTTCGATTTAATCAGGCCTATGACAACTCTGTCGGATTCAAAAAGGTGCCACCACCACAGAGTACAGAACTGAATTTTAAGCTAATACTGTACTTCCATTATGCCCATAACCGTTTTTTAGTGGGGGGAATGTAATAAGTGTAGCCTGCTATAAACCTAGTCTACATAACAGGTAGAGTGTGACAATTATCCCACGGTGTTTAAAGCCTCTGAAACTGCACACGTCTAGGCGTAAGGTGTTGTCAACTCGAACCCTGTTTTAAATATCACAAGGCCATATTCATATGATGATAATATTTCTTAGTTTCTAATGTGCTACACTGCAACAAGGCGAGCAGCTTTGGGCTCGCCATAAGGTCTCAAAGCGTAGCAAGACGTGAATAATTATTGTCGAGTGAGAGGTCTAGTCAAAGCCATGCCGGCATTTATTTTAATTAGCACTAGGATCAAGAGGCAATCAAGGCTACTTAGAGATCAAGGTCTATTTCAATTACTGAGAAAAATACATTCCTGAATTGATAACTATTTTCAATGAGTGCTAGGCCTACTTTCTCTTTGGAAAGGCTTGACAAATGTCTGCGCTTGACACCGACAATTATCAGCATATTCCTAATAACTTGGACCAAACATACAAGCACGGTTACAGAAAACGCTGCTTACAATGTAATTGTTTATTTCTGGTTCCAAAACACAATATTTAACTGTTGAAATGTTTACATGTTTTGTCCTCAATCAAACAATTTATTGATCATAATGCATAGAAAATGGAGGAGGCATACAACCAACCTATTAGGCTACTCGTTTACAGCAACGTCATTTCACACTGCTAACATAATTGTTTGTTAAATAATCCCCACTGTGAAATAGAAACAACCTGGTCTTCTTTAGAAAAGCAACATGCATTAAATCGGGAATATGTGGTTTTTGGATTAACAAAGGCCATAAACAAAGTTTTTCAGAAGCCTATGCTGAAGTTAAAATGAAGTTAAAATCAACTATTTCCTAAATCATTGTAAATATCGATACATAAGATCGTATGCTTTCGGATTCGTTAATAGTGACGGATTAAATGCATTACATATTTCACTGAACCCTTACTAGGTTCATTGCATTATTCGGCTCGTAGTTCTGCATCAGCAATGACCAACTGCTGCTACATGTCC
This sequence comes from Oncorhynchus keta, assembly GCF_023373465.1. Lineage (NCBI taxonomy): Eukaryota > Metazoa > Chordata > Actinopteri > Salmoniformes > Salmonidae > Oncorhynchus > Oncorhynchus keta. Next base: position 36,829,603 of record NC_068448.1, on the reverse strand, counting down.
ATAATCGAAACTCACCTTGAAATAATAGATAACACTCAGAACAAAAAATAAATCCGCGTTGGTGTTTTAAAATAGGCTATGTGCAACACACCTTATTGGTTGAACTTTTATGCAGAACATTTATAACACGTAAATTGATTCAATGCATATACAGAAAAAGTGAAGTCTATTCATGCATGCGTAATAAACAAATATAAGTTGGAAAGATAGCAGAAATCAAGCTATAGAATCATCCTTCTTTCTACACAAACATATGCATGATGTTCACAAAAGTAAAAATGATTTGTCCGTGTGACGAGAGCAACAGTCCGTAAAGTAGCAGGGCCATTTCTTGCACAACAAGCATTAGGCCTATTGATTGCCATTCCCCGAAGGAGGAACACAACACAATAGTAGTTCAACGGCCAGAGGGAAAAAACTGACTTCGTGGATGCAGTTTCTTCGAAGGTAAAACGGACTTGGATAAAATGCTGCACGAAAACAGCGATTTCTTTCAAATTTCACATCTTAACGTCTCCCACTTGTCGTGAATGAAGCTTGTGCGCACAACTCGGTCTCTATACTGAGCTCCCTCTGTAGCCATGAGCAGTGCTAGAGCGCCCACTATTTCAAAAACTAGGAATATTATTTCACAAGACTTGGAAGAACTTAATAAAAAAGTTACTATCCCTTTCGACAACTTTTTTGTTAACTTTCGGGTAACGATTCTTCGCCGTGTCTAACCTCCGAGAACAGAAAACAAAACTACTCCCCGGCGCAGTTTGTACGGTAATGTTTTTTCTCTCCCATATCTTTTATACAAAACCACCAGCAGTGTTTCTCAGCATATATGAAAGTTCTGACGTTGTGAACAAGCGAACACAAGGCAGCAACCGCGAAAAGGCTGGACACACGGACTAGGGTGTTTTATCGTTACTATTCACAAGAAGAGCGAAATTATCTACGAGGACAAAGACGCGTCCGACTAAGGAACTGACAAATGACAAGGACACATTGGTGACCGGCACGAGAGTTCGAGCCGCCGACCGAAAGCGTAAGAAGGGAAAAAGACCTACTTTTGGCCAGTTTTCTCGCCCTCGCCTTGGATCTCATCTTGTCGGCTTGTAGATTCCTCTCGTCCTCCGTGAGCCCAGAAGCAGCAACAACACTATCTTCATCTCACAAGCATTGTCAGTTTGGACACCTTCGCACATGCGCACAGGCCATTCAATCTGACACCCTCATCAGGGCCAAAAAACTTTGCAATGTATTCATCATCACTTTTTGTCCTATCGTCTCCCCTTTAGATCACTTATCTCTTCCCCTCCTCCCTCTCAGCACCATCTCGGACCCCCTCCCCTCCCCCTCCCCTCCCCTCCCCCTACCACCGCCTTTGCCACCACCACCTTCTTGACTACCCCTTTAAGAGCAATAACTTATTTTTCGCAAACCTGTGGGATCCGGACTAGCAATGGATACAGCATGGTATGTGATGGGGTCAAGGTCGCATCCCTCAACTGCAAGGTGATTGTTATCAAATATCACAATTGACCATTCAAAATGATGACATAAAAAAAAATCGAATTTAAGGTAAAGTAAAAATAATAATAGCCTACTATTGTTATGATTGGCTATTATTAGCTTATTTATTATAACATTCATATGATTATGAGGAATATTATGGCTTTAATGTTGCCATTGTTTTTCTCATTATTATTGTTATAACCTAATGATGAATTACGAGAAGGATATGCCCTGATTTTAACTCTCTATATTCTATTACAGATAGGCCTAACTCAGAAGATGATTATTTACAATTGATGCAATGGATGTCTTATCTGGCATTGTTTTCAAATGTAGGTTAATCAAAGGCCAACTTTTTCCAGGGGTCATTATTGACTTCGCTTATTCAGATGCATAAATTGGAGTTGCATTTACGATAGCTCTCCGTATGAAAACATAACGTTGCACACACATGCTTTGCCTGCGAGCAAGCCACACGAAAACGGCAGCTGTTGACGCATGCAGCAGCCTACTCTCAACAGACGAGACGACGAGTAGGCTACAGAACCGGGCTAGTTTTCATTCATTGTATTTCGATAGGAAGCATGTGTAAGTAAGTTAAGGTTTTTCTACTTGAAAATATGCCTTATTTCTGCAGCCCTATCATGTCTGTGAACTATGGTGCGATGTAATGAATGCAAACATCCATCGCCATTTTTGGCACAAGGGCTCCAGGTAAAACCAGCGAGGAGGAGAAATAGATTGTGAATTTCTAATGTAAGTATGACTTTGCCTTCCACCTGTTTTACGTGCAGCATGCATGGCGTTCAGACGCTCAGTGTATGAAAGCAGGCGTCTGTTGATCGTCGCATGCATATATTAACGGTCAACGTTAGAAGTGTGCCTTCGATGTCAGTTGGAGGTTAGGCTATATATTGTGTAGCTTAATCTGCAGCTCATAATGCAGCTAAGCAATTGAAATAGGTAAGTCTGAGCGACCTTATGTATGAATGAATAAAATATATACGGTGAACTATATGGATGTTGAACGAAAGAAAGGATAATATTTCTAGATGATTTTCAAGTGACAGTAGCCTAGTGCTGTGTTAATCTACATGTAGGCTAGGTTGGTATTTCTGTGCAATTGAAGCAGTAAAGAGAACAGACAAACAACTATTCGAAAAAATATACCTGGCAAACAAAAGTATGTTTATTCGGCATAGGCCTAATGCATTATTTGCATTTGAAGTTAATTTCATTATCTGTCCTATTGCATGCAGTTATTTGACAATTATTAAACCATATTACTGTATCGTTGTTATTATAATAATAATATGAGTACTGTGCTATATTGTAAGAACTATTATTATTATTATTAATATTATTATTAGCTACAACAGACGCCACATTTTTATGCACAGGCCTACTGCATGTAAAACCAAATGTTGTTCATGAAAAAAGCATGTCGAAATAGATCGTTTTGAAACCTTTTTGAGAACATTGACCTAGAAAAGAAAGGAGTTGCATGATCATAATCAGTTGTTTTACCAGGCATTTTGATCTCGGAGCGAGTTCCATTTTGTGATTTGTAAATGGGAAAATAGAGTGCCTCTTCGGGAAGATAGACGGGTTAAGACCTTTAACCAATCTCCCGTGGGACAACGCGTGCATGTGATCACAGCCTTGATTGAACATCAAGAAAATGATTATTATTCATTTATTATTCATGTATTATTACTTATTACAAGTGTATTATTACTTTTGTTTTTTTATTAATGGACTATTACGGTAGTAATTGGGCATAAGATGGAATAAGAAACGTGCAGACTGTTGAATATTCACTAAAAAGGCCTACTGCAATTGCATATCCGTTGCGTGATACTATAATTACATTTTTTAAAAACATACATCAGCACAGGACTACAATTACTTCAACCATAATTGATAACTTAAGCAAATATTAAATAATCAACCATTTGTTTCAATGTGCAATACAAGTTCAAATGAAATGTCATGTGGTTGACTCGGCGTCTACATTTCATATCCCAATAGCAAAACATTTAGTAATTTCAACTATTGATCTAACATTGTTGTTTGTGGAATCGAATCATATGTTGCAAAACAGAATTCTTACAAAGTGGGGTTAAGTAAAAATCTTACTATATAGCCTAACGGACTGCCATTGAGCCAACAATCCTCAGGTGAGTATTCATTTCATTTACCCATGCTACTTTATTGAGCCAACTCCTGGGTGTGAGTGCGATAGAATGACGACTGGGAACATCAAGTCTTGTCTCAATCGATTTATTGTATCGATAACATTTCCTGTTTAAGTGTGAAAAAAAAGGCATTTGTTTCTTATTTTCCCTCAAATGTTTTCACCAAAAATGTTTTCACCAGCTCTCCAGAACAATTTAAACGTGGGTCGAATCTCTCACATTGGGCTGGACAAATTATTTAATATGGTGCAACACCTTTTTTAAGAGCAATTAAGCCTAACTGTGATTACGCTTGTAAAGAAAAGTGTTGCTCTTCGGTACCCGTTCATTTGGGGAATAGTTTTCTGCGTCATTTAAACGTCTGCCTTTTACGAGCTCTACGTGGCGGCTGTATAACCCCGCATTTTTGAGTATTTTCTTTCCAGATTGTTGCGATTTTCCTGCGGTTTTAACACGGGGACGGAGAGAGGCTGGCGCAGACCCCGGAGGAGAGGTGTGCTGCTTCAATCCAGGCCGCAGTAGCAATATCCGTATTTTGGTCATTTACAGGGCATCAATCCAATATGCTATGCAATATTCAGAGCAGCAAACATCACTCTTCGAATTTATTGATCTTAAACGAGGGCCTAAATCAAAAAAGTATGCTTTCAAACACTATTATTTTGTGCATTTCTATATTTTTTATCTATTAGGCAACCCATTCTATTTATGCTCATCTTTCGGCAAGACCACAGAGACAACATAGTAGGCCTAAGCTTGCACTGAGTATACACTAAAAGGTTCATGCACTCTTAGAAAAAAAGGTTTCTTATAGAACCAAAAAGGGTTATATCGCTTGCTTCATATATGAAACCGCTAAAAGTTATATTTAGAACCCTTTTTCTAGGGTTTTTGATCAGAACCCTAGAGGTTCTTCACTGAACTAAAATGGTTCCATATAGAACCCTGCATGGTGCCATTTGTGAATTATGACTACTACTATTAAATAGTATTTTTTGTTGTTGCTCAGACTATAATTTAATAAACAATTAAATAATGAACAAAAGAATACCAGCATAGTTTTCAGAATTTGTCATGACATGCAAAATTGCCAGGGAGGCATCTCTTTGTTTGAATGAAGGCCCACGTCAATTCTGGCTGACTTCTTCACGATGCAACTTTGTCCACTAGTTACAGTGAACGACAAAAACGTGTCTTCTGCTCCATTTTCAACTCCCCCAAACAGCAGACCTCACACATACAGTTTAGATGAGCACAGGTTCAAGCTGCAGTGCCCCTGGTTGTAGAGCATGTTGTGGGATTAAGGGCCCAACAGTAGGGGAATATTTTAAGGATGTGAACACAGCCCTCCAGTTGTAAGATCAATTCCACCCTTTTTTCCCAGCACCCCATCCGGGAATCGAACCAACCCAGCTCCAACTCCTGCCACAGGATCAAACACCTTAGCCGCTGGGTTACCTACTGCCAGGAGGAAGGAAGTGTGGAATGGAGGAAGTGGTACTCACTAAGCAAGCAGCGAGACGTCCTTTACAGTGGTGCCATGACCCGGATCTACATTGGTGCTCAGCTCAACGCTGGAGTTGCTGTTGAGGAAGTTTGAGGGGTGAATGTAGCACATGGGGATGTGTGAAACTTACGCCACAGCCTGAAGTGTCTCACCTCATTGGCAAGCTTTTTGAGGGATCGGCTAAGATGCTTGAGGAGAGCGGCCACATGTGTTTGTGAGGCAGAGATCCCGAGTTCTAGCCTGGTATGGAAGTGGTACTCGCTAAGCAACAGCGTGGCGTCCTTTACATATACACTGAATATACAAAACATTAGGAACATCTGCTCTTTCCATGAGACTGATCAGGTGAAAGATATGATCCCTTATTGATGTCACTTGTTATATCCACTTCAATCAATGTAGATGAAGGCTAAATCTTTTTAAGCCATGAGACGGAGAGTGTATGTGTGACATTCAGAGGGTCAATGGACAAGACAAAAGATGTAAGTGCCTTTGAACGGGGTATGGTAGTAGGTGCCAGGCACACCCGTGTGTGTCAAGAACTGCAACGCTGCTGGGTTTTTCACACCCAACAGTTTCCCAAGTGTATCAAGAATGGTTCACCACCCAAAGGACATCCAGCCAACTTGACACAACTGTGGGAAGCATTGGAGTCAACATGGGCCAGCATCCCTGTGGAATGCTTTTGACACCTTGTAGCGTCCATGCCCCAATGAACTGAGGATGGTCTGAGGGCCAAAAAACAGGGGGAAGCAACTCAATATTAGGAAGGTGTCCTTATTGTTTTGTACATAGTGTATATATAGCATATATACTGAACAAAAATATAAATGCATCATGCAACAATTTAACAGATTTTACTGAGTTACAGTTCATATAAGGAAATCAGTCAATTGAAATACATGAATTAGGCCCTAATCTATGGATTTCACATGACTGGGAATACAGATATGCATCTGTTGGTTACAGATTCCTTGAAAAACTTGGCTTGGATCAGAAAACCAGTCAGTATCTGGTGTGACCACCATTTGCCTCATGCAGAACGACATCTCCTTCGCATAGAGTTGATCAGGCTGTTGATTGTGGCCTGTGGAATGTTGTCCCACTCCTCTTCAATGGCTGTGCAAGGTTGCTGGATACTGGTGGGAACTGGAACATGCTGTCATACACATAAACCCAGAGAATCCCAAACAGGCTCAATGGGTGACATGTCTGGTGAGTATGCAGGCCATGGAAGAACTGGGACATTTTCAGTTTTCAGGAATAGTGCACAGATCCTTGCTATATGGAGCTGAGCATTATCATGCTGTAACATGAGGTGATGACGGCGGATGAATGGCATGACAATGGGCCTCAGTATCTCATCATGGTAATGCAATTGTGTTCATTGTCCGTAGCTTATGCCTGCCCATACCATAACCTCACCGCCACCATTGGGCACTCTGTTCACAATGTTGGAGGAGGCTTATGGTAGAGAAATTAATATTATTTTCTCTGGCAACAGCTCTGGTGGACATTCCTGCAGTCAGCATGCTAATTGCACGCTCCTTCAAAACTTGAGACATCTGTGGCATTGTGTTGTTTGACAAAAATTGCACATTTGAGTGGCCTTTTATTGTCCCCAGCACAAGGTGCATCTGTGTAATGATCATGCTGTTTAATCAGCTTCTTGATATGCCACACCTGTCAGGTGGATGGATTATCTTGGCAAAGAAGAAATGCTCACTAACAGGGATGTAAACAAATTTGTACATAACATTTGAGAGAAATAAGCTTTTGAAACATAGGACCAACATTTATATGTTGCGTTTATATTTTTGTGTATGTATGTATGTATGTATGTATGTATGTATGTATGTATGTATGTATGTATGTATGTATATATATATATATATATATATATATATATATATATATATATATATATATATATATATATATATATATATGCAGTACCAGTCAAAAGTAAATTGTTAGTAAGTTAATTGTTCATTATGAAATGTATAATATTTTAATATTTGTATTTTTAATACTTACTTATAGCATATTGCCTACCCCTAGGTTAGGTTATTTGAATGAAAGGCCTACATTAAGCTACTACTCCTAGATAAAGATGGTTATGATAAGAAGTAGTAGGGGATAGTGCCTCCGAACCGTGGCCCCCTTTTCTTTCTCGAATGTCTAAAAAAATGTATTCACTCCAGTAGGCAACCAGTTTATTTCACGTCAAGGAATTTATGAATAAATGCTTCAAAGAACGTAGGCTATACAAAAATGTTGTAGTAAGACGAAGTCGGAAATGCAAACTTTATTGTCCCTATAGGATAGAACCACACTTGTAGACAAAAATGGTTATTCAGGGTTCTACAGTATATAGAACATTTTGGTTCTTTGAATGAGATTAAAGAACCCTTTACTAAAAAATGTGTGTGTGTATGTGTACATGTATATATGTATATATACATACATATATATATATATACATATATATTTTTTTTTAGTAAAGGGTTCTTTAATCTTGTCCAAAGAACTAAAATGTTCTATATACTGTAGAACCCAAAATAACCCTTCAATGAGTAGGTGTGCCCAAACGTTTGAATGGTACTGTCAAAACTGATGGCAGCTTTGCACACTCTCAACCAGCTTCACCTGGAATGCTTTTCCAACAGTCTTGAAGGAGTTTCCAAAAATGTTGGCTGCTTTTCCTTCACTCTGCGGTCCAACTCATCCCAAACCATTTCAACTGGGTTGAGGTTGGGTGATTGTGTAGGCCAGATAATCTGATGCAGCACTCCATCATCACTCATTCTTGGTCAAATAGCCCTTACACAGCCTGGAGGTGTGTTGGAACATTGTCCTGTTAAAAAACAAATGATAGTCCCACTAATCGCAAACCAGATGGGGTGGCATATCACTGCAGAATGCTGTGGTAGCCATGCTGGTTAAGTGTGCCTTGAATTCTAAATAAATCACAGACAGTGTCACCAGAAAAGCACACCATCACACCTCCTCCTCCATGCTTCACGGTGGGAACTACACATGCAGAGATCATCCGTTCACCTACTCTGCGTCTCACAAAGACATGGCGGTTGGAACCAAAAATCTCACATTTTGACTAATTTGACCAAAGGACACATTTCCACCGTTCTAATGTCCATTGCTTGTGTTTATTGGCCAAAGCAAGTCTCTTCTTATTATTGGTGTCCTTTAGTAGTGGTTTCTTTGCAGCAATTCAACCATGAAGGCCTGATTCACGCTGTCTCCTCTGAACAGTTGATGTTGAGATGTGTCTGTTACTTGAACTCTGTGAAGCATTTGGGCTGCAATTTCTGAGGCTGGTAACTCTAATAAACTTATCCTCTGCAGCAGAGGTAACTCTGGGTTTTTTCCTTTCCTGTGACGGCCCTCATGAGAGCCAGTTCCATCATAGCGCTTGATGGTTTTTGCGACTGCACTTGAAGAAACTTTCAAAGTTCTTGAAATGTTCTGTATTGACTGACCTTCGTGTCTTAAAGTATGATGGACTGTCGTTTCTCTTTGCTTATTTGAGCTGTTCTTGCCATAATATGGACTTGGTCTTTTACCAAATAGGGCTATCTTCTGTATACCACCCCTACCTTGTCACAACACAACTGATTGGCTGAAACACAGTAAGAAGGAAAGACATTCCACAAATGTACTTTTAACAAGGCACACCTGTTAATTGAAATGCATTCCAGGTGGCTATATCATGAAGCTGGTTGAGAGAATGCCAAGAGTGTGCAACGCTGTCATCAAGGCAATGGGTGGCTATTTGAAGAATCTCAAATATAAAATATATTTTGATTTGTTTAACACTTTTTTGGTTACTACTTGTTTCCATATGTGTTATTTCATAGTTTGATCTCTTCACTATTACTATTATTCTACAATGTAAAAATAAAGAAAAGCCCTTGAATGAGTAGGTTTTCTAAAACGTTTGACCTGTAGTGTATATATATATATATAAATACACACATACATATATACACACACATTTTTTAGTAAAGGGTTCTTTGGTCTCGTCCAAATAACCAAAATGTTATATACGGTTGAACCCGAAGAACCGTTTTTTTCTACGAGTGTGAAGGTTCTATCCTATAGGGACAGTAAAGTTCGCATTTCTGAATTTGAGTCTTATTACAACAATTTTGTATAGCCTACGTTCTTTGGAGCATGTATTCATCAATTAAAGTTTAGGCCTTTTGATCAGTGACGTGAAATAACTGGTTGCCTTCTGCCTTCTAGAGTGGACAGACATTCGGGTGAGAAAAAGGAGCCACGGTTCAGAGGCACAATCCCCAATAACCATCTTTATCTAGGAGTAGTAGCCTAATGTAGGCCCATCGTTCAAGTAACCTAACCTAGTGGTAGGCAATATGCTATATGTAAGTATTAAAAATACAAATATTAAAATATCATACATTTCATAATGAATACTTAAGCTACTAACTATTTATTATTAATAATGGGCCTATCTATTTATACATTAAGTAATTTAGGTTAATCTAACGATGACTTGGTGTTGGTAATATTAACCACCATAATCTTCATCTTCACCACCACCATCATCAGTAAGGCTTAACTCGGAGGCTACAGTTTTAGTTTCAACCCATCATCGGTTAGTTGAAAGCTTTGAAGAAATTAGAGCTAGAACGGGATCAGGCGTGACGCAGCAGGCCCAGAACCAACAATACATGAATTGGTGTGGTCTGTGGTACGGGTGAAATATTCCCCGACACAGGTTGAAACCCAAGCTTTATCCACGGTGGAAAAAGCATCGGGATTATGCGTAACGCAGAGATAACCGAACTGTAGGCTACATTATAGATATGTGAAATAAAACCCCTTGCGGTTGGGATGTGGGACAGAGCGGTCAAACGACATCAGAAGGTGGGGCATATTTGTAGGCTATTATGGGAGTAGCTTATTGTACATTTGTGAACTGCAATTCTGCCAATGTAATGGGAGAGTAAACATGGCAACTGAAGGGTGGTGGAAACTCCAGGTTGACTACCCACACACACAGAGCAGCCTGCCTTCTGCTCTGCTCCCTTCTCTCTCGATCTCATGTGTGCGTGTCCCTCTCGCTCTCTCGCACGCGCATACACGTTTTACTCCTAGACGGCGCCTTTGTGACTCTGCGCAACAAGGAACTACCAGTGACTGTCGAGTGTGAACAATGTGTCGACTCTGGCGATACAGTAACAATTTATAAAGGGACGACCTCAGTGGCAAAAATTAAATTAAACAACATATGTGAAGATCAAAGTTTGACCATCACTCACCAATATTTAACCTACATGTCAAAATGTCCCAATGTCCTCCGACACAATCTATAATTAGAATATGTCCCTTACAGTTGGGTAAGTGGGGTCCACAGACAGACCACTCCAAGCCAAGGTTTTAGGTTGACGCACTGGAGTGGGCCTTCCCCTGGCGCTGCTCAGACTTGTCCCTGTTTGTACATGGGCTAATGAAGTCCCACAATCGGTCAGTCAAGTTGCCTTGGTAAATATTATCCATTAATTGGGTTCAAGACCTTGAGCGTCTATGGGAAATGGGAAATCTGACCGCTAAATCCTAAACAACTCTTTCAGTATTTTTCCTGTGTTAAGGCGCAGTCAGCGAATTTCTGACCACATAAGATCTTTTAAATATGGAAGATACAAAATGGTTAGGAGGGAGCAATATCATAATATGGTTAGTAAAATATTAGCCTATAGAATTACCCTACATAGGCCTATTTAATCGGTATATCGACATTTCTTGATTAGCCCTATTAGGCCCAATTGAAAGCAAACTACCGGTGTCAATAAGTAGGCTTACAACCTATTCAGCGAAATAATATTCCACCTGGAAATATTAATTCCATTTAGTTAAGAACATTGCTTATCCTAACTATTTGTATACTAACTGCATGCATGAGTAGTGACTTGTTTAGGGCAAACTCTTTATGATAAATCGCATTTAGGAGCATCATTGGCGTGTATACCAGACCATGTGGAATAAATAAATAAATAAATACGACTTTGAGACGTGGATTAAGTCATTCGACAGTCAATGATACGTGTAATATGTTTTGATTATCTCTCGCAGGTCTCGGTTCATTAATCCGCCCTTTTCAAAATTCATAGGCCTATACCAAAAAAATGCCAGGTTGAACATCGCGCGCGTGTTCGTTATGAAGCTTGCTTTTCTATAGGCATCTCTGTCCAAAGGCAGGTGTCAGTCAAATGAGAAACATGCTTTGTAAAAATGTCTCATAAATTATGTCAATTATAATAGGCCTATATTTTCCATTGCATCTGTAGCCATATCATGTAGCGACTATTTACAAAATAAATAGCCTACTTAGCTATTAGTGAGTAAAAGAAAAGCAAATGTGACTGCTGGCCCAATTATCAAAACAAGGTGAAATCCGACTATTTCTAAGTCTATTAATGGAGAGTTTTGACCATCCTCAATTTATTATAAATATATATATATATATATATATATATATATATATATATATATATATATATATATATATATTACACATACAATTGAAATAAACTAAATTAAAAGCTTTATAAAATAATTAATAAATATATGCTTGCACCAATGCCACCTAAACATAAAACAGCACGACAACTGCATCGTGTTAGGCCTACACTATCATTATTGTATTAATTAATCGGTTGTTAAATTGCCGTCCATATCCCTGAAGATCAAAGGAGCGTGGAGTCTAGCCCGGGGCTAGAGAGAAAATTACCCCGGTGTAGAAATGACCCCTTATGATGTAATCAATCAAACGTGTCTACAGGGACACTGGAATCACAGTCTTAATCTTGCACACTAGGGTTTGGGGGAAATACGCTGTCATATTGTAGGCCTACTTCAAAACAATGTCATTATCGATATGCCTACAGTAAGACATAGACTAACACAAATATGTTGTCTTATTTCTTCATCTTCATCATGGAATTATTAATATAGCATAAATTAAAAAATATACAACTTAATATTAATATTATTACTAGCCTATAGCTAGGCCTCCTGCTCGAACAAGGCTACTGTGAAACGAAATATTATAATGGCGATATTGTCATTTTTGATGATGCTATAGAAACCATATAATTATGTGATCAATTGTCAATCAAATCATTTAAATATCACGGAACCGAACAAGCTGCTCACGGATCTCAAATAAGTACCTATTTCGTCCTTACAAATGGCAAACTAGACCAGCGACATGCTTTGTTACAGCGATCCATCAAGCTGTGTCCGACTCCTGTCCCAACAAAATATTGTTGGCAACATTGAAATTTCGCTCTCGATCGCTCTATCCATCCATGTATGAAATTAGATGTAGATCTACGCAAATTCGTTCGAATAAGTCACGGATATCCTACATTCCGTTGGTGTGCTTTGAAAACGTTACAATAAATACAATAATAGGCTAAAGTATAGGCTACTTACAAGTTTGTGACCTGGTCACAAGTGGACAAGAATCTGTGATTCATTTCGTGTAGGCCTAGGCTAGTCTACTATGAACCTACAGTAGTAGCCTATACCTTAACGACCTTGTGAGAAGATACACCTCATTGCTAGGATCAATTCCTTTCGCGCATTTTTTTTATTGAAAGGCCATGCCAGCTTTGGTTTTGCAAAAATATGCAAAGACCAGTGGTGGAAAAATTACCCACATATCATACTTGAGTAAAAGTACAAATACCTTAAGATACCTTACTGGCCAGGTCGCAGTTGTAAATGAGAACTTGTTCTCAACTAGCCTACCTGGTTAAATAAAGGTTAAATATATATATTTTTAATAATAGAAAACGACTCAAGTAAAGGTCCCCCAGTAAAATTCTACTTAAGTAAAAGTCTAAAAGTATTTGGTTTAAAATATACACAAGTATCAAAAGTACATGTAATTGCTCAAATATACTTAAGTATCAAAAGTAAAAGCTAAATTATAAGTCAAATTCCTTCTATTAAGCAGACCAGACAGCACCCCTTTCTTGTTTTTATTTATTTAAGGATAGCCAGGGGCACAGTCCAACATTCAGACATCATTTACAAACGAAGCATGTGTGTTTAGTGAGTCCACCAGATCAGAGACAGTAGGGATGACCAGGGGTGTTCTGTTGATAAATGCGTGAAATTGACAATTTTCCTGTCCTGCTAAACATTCAAAATGTAACCCGTACTTTTGGGCTCAAGGAGATTTGTATGGAGTAAAAAGTACAATATTTTAAGAAATGTAGTGAAGTAAAAGTAAAAGTAGGCAAAAATATAAATAGTAAAGTGCAGATACCCCCCCATTTAAAAAAAAACTTTAGTCGTACTTTAAAGTATTTTTACTTAAGTATTTTAAACCAATGGCAATGACAACATTATTACAAGTTATAACCTCACGTATCACTTTTGGATATAGCCTACAGTATAGTCCTCAAAGCCTATATCAATCCATTACGAGAACTCCCACATTAAAATTGTGGAACCAAGGTTCTGCAATTGAACAAGAGTGCTGATGTGTTGACAAGACCATGGCTATAGAGCACGTGTAAAGCTCATTCCACCCAGGGCCGAGTGTCTGCGGGTTTTTGCTCCTCCCTTGTACTTGATTGATGAATTAAGGTACCAATTAGTCAAGAACTCCGCTCACCTGGTAGTCCAGGTCTTAATTGAAAGAAGAAGGAAAAAAACTCGCAGAGACTAGGCCCTCCATGGAATGAGTTTGACACCCCTGCTATAGAGGGTCTAAGATCATGTTCATGACACGTGCCCAGAGCAGAGGACAACTGACCGGTTTATGACTAGACAGGCATATATATACAGTAGCTCACACTGTATATGTTCACTGTCATGTCACAGCGGTAACTGGCTTCAGAGAGAAGTCAACCAGACACATGATTCCGTTTAGCCCATATGTATATCTGAAACAAAGCATATTACATTTCTTTCTTTAAAAAAAAGCAGAAGTCTGTGGTCTAATTCCTTTAAAACTTCAATTTTAACAATGAAATGCTGATTGTTTTTTTATGTTTTTTTAAATCATTACAATTCAGTGATTTTAAATAATGTTCCTGCATTGACTAAAATCAAAATATTGATGCACACCTCCAGATATTGATACACACATTTCAACCTGTTACTATCATATAAATAAATCACCACAGCCATCAGAACGTCAGAAAATATCCAAATATTTTTAGATTTTCACCTCCTTATCCAAAATGGGCCACATTATCGATTTTGATATTAATATCCCCCATATTATATCTAATGGTTTAACATCTTACAGGCCTTTTCCACTGGGAGGTGCTTGGCCTGGTGCTTGGCTCAAAGCCTCAGACTTTAGTGCTTCAATGGCTGAGACCAACAAAAACAAGCTGAAGGCCGGGCTGACTTACTATTCTAACCAGACTGAGTTTCTAGTGGAAAAATAGCATTAGTGGTGGAAAGGGTGTTTTAGTATTTCAGCACAGACATGATTGAATCAACAGAAAAGGGCATCTCTCCCATCTTTACTGTACTGTGGCTGGAATTCAATCATTGCAGATACAGCTTTTTTAAACTCAAGTTTCAGAGGTGCGTTTGATTTGCACAGCAGCATGTCCCGGATGGAGGGAGCGGACATTTGATTTAGAAACCAGCAGTTCCGTGGCGTGATCTGTTCAGTATAGCAACGACTCTAGCTGAGAAGACATACAGAACTGAGAAGCTGAGAAGACATGCAACAGGACTGTATATTCCCAAATCAAGATTCTAGGACAGAGATGCAAATCAAACACACTTCTGAGCTAGCATTTCTTATTGGACAAGGGAGTCCCTGCCAGTTTACAGTCCCTTTTTGTTCAATTTTGTGCCTAATAAATACCACCCTGGATCCCATTCCCAGAGGTGGTGCATGGTGGTATCTAGTAAAGACTATATAGATCCCAAGCTCTTGTTGAGATACACTGTAAATGCTTTTGCATTTTAGTAATATGCTCTCAATGCCAAGTCGAACAGACATGGAGTCCAAAACGGCAACCGCAAAGGATTCAAGAAACAGGTTTTAAAAAAGCACACAGCATAATGGGGCGTACACCCAGCCAAACAAGCCAGAATTCAAACTTTAGCTCCAGAGACACAAATCTTCAGCAATAAAACAAACTTTAAACCACTACACTTAGGCTACAGTGTTCGCTTCACATATCACACTTACAAAAGAAACACAACCAAGAAACACAAAAACTTCATCCCTCAAAACAAAACCAAAAATAGTCTTTGACACACAAATGCGTCCGCATGTGGCAAACAAAAGCGGGAAACCGTTTCAATTTGCTCCTGTTATTTTCTTATTCGCTCTCCGGAGTTGTAAAAGAAAAAAAAATGACACTTCCACACGCCTCGGCCTTATTTAGCAGTTTATTTTTGCACTAGGGTTTCATTAGAGGCCGGTCCATCTGCGGAGGAGAGGAGAGAGGTGGTGTGCTACTAGCCGCCTGACAGAATGATTAATAGGGGTTCTGGGGCCGGGCTCAGGCGACACATCAAAAACAACACCGCTTCCACAGGCCTCACCGCCACTTCCTGTGGAGGGCCCCCGCCGCAAATGAAGTGAGAGGAGGGGGGTGGAGGTAGTATTGGTGGTGGGTGAACAAACCGACGTTAATGAAGTTCCACCAATCTCCCCCTCCATCTCCTTGAGACAGCCCAGGAGTCATCTTTAATTAGGGCTTGTTTGTTGCCACCCGGGGGGAGGAGGGGTGGATGCGGAAGGGAGAAAATAAGTTCTGGAGAGGATTTAAATGCACTTAAAAGGGCTGAAACGGTTTGTTGAATGAGCATCAGGCAATTACAGAAACGTTGGAGACCTGCACACAACAGACACATATTGTTTTTGGACCAGTTTGAGTCGTGACACAGTCATTAGCAGGACTAAACGGTGGTGACGATGATGGGATAGGTGTCGCTGAGAGGAGAAGACCAACGACGAAAATCAACAACACACTAGGACTAGTCCAAACCAAGACAGCAAAATAACCTAGAAGGCTTCGCTGACAAATTCTCTGAGGAAGTAAACTGCTGTTTAGGTAAAGTGTGGTGTCTATGGTGCCACGGGAAAGGAAAACATGTCAAATCAAACCACCCCTGTATTAACTTTACCACCTCAGAGTTAAAGCAATGTGTTGGTTTGTGAGTGTTGAACAAAGACAGCCACCCTGTGTAAGCACACACATATCCGTGTGTGTTACACTGACGGAGAGCTGCATTAATAAAACACCAAGCATGCAGGTCTCTGGAAATGAACCATATTGTCATCCTCTTGCTTTTTCGAGATGGGAGAGGTGCACACTTAATCCCGGAGCCTGCTTAACATTTCCATTACCACTCGGAACACCCAAGGTATCCTTTTGAAGCGGTTCATTGTATTAGCTGGGTTTATTAACGTGCGTGAACAAATTGTTACCACTTGGCCTTCTCCTTTTCTCTTCTTCACTCTGCAGCAACGCGCACGCAAACACAGGGGATAATAATAAACAGCCTTTGGAACAGACACTGGCGCTGTTAACCGAGGGCGGGCGTCTTGCAGCTTTTTGTTGAGACATGGAGGTTTGGTGAGTGTCTGCTAAACTGATCAGCCCGTAGTTGGGCTGAACGGTATACTAGCATGTGGTATTGCTAATGGCTCATCACCGGGTTTTATTGGCCCGTGGCTTCTTCTCTTGTTTGTGTTATTATGGAAATGAGCTCATCTGTGCCCCAAATTAATCATTTATGAATGTAAAGTAATTGAGAGAGAGAATGTGTGCATATTGGTGGTATGCTAATAAAATTGTGACTCCCGACTAAAATTAAATCCGGCTGTCCTTTCTTGCTTTTTTTTTTATGAGGCCAATATATGTCAACACACTGACATTCACCATGCGTTGAAACTACACTGAACAAAAATATAAACGCAACATGTAAAGTGTTGGTTTCATGAGCTGAAATAAAAGATCCCAGAAATGTTCCATGCACACAACAAAAAGCTTATTTCTCTGAAATGTCCTACAGGATTCCTGCAGGAATTCAAACGTTTGTGAAGGAAATGTGCAGGTGTCCTGAAGGAATCCTGTAGGATTTGACACAATCCTGAAGGAAACGTCCCTGATGCTCCTGCAGAAGTATGACTTGTCCTGCAGAAATGTATAAAATCGTGCACAAACATGACCGAAACCTGCAGGACATGGTAAGTCCTGTAGAACCATGACAATTCCTGCAGCAATCCTGCAGGATATGGCAATTCCAGCACGAATCCGGCAAGATTTTGATATTACTAGGGCCATATCAGCTAGTCAAACTGCTGGAGGAGATAAAGTGGGTGTGGAGGTGAGTGCACATAATGTTGTATATAGCTAGCTAGTTTATTATTTTAAAAAATGTTACAATTTACAACAAGATGAATGGTCATGTGACATCTTGGTCACAATAGCAACTGGCAGTTGAGGAAATGGCTGCCAGTCAGTTTAGCTAGCTAGTTCAAGTACTGCTAATATTACTCTTTTTTTTTTTACAGGTAAGGAGTCAGAAACACACTAAGATTACAACAAATGTTTATATGAACATGTTATGGGTAGCATAGTTATTTCTTTATTGTGTTGTGTTTGCAGAATATTGGTTATGATTAAGTTAGCTAGCATGTTCTCTGCCACTGGCTGTTAGCTAACTAGCATTAAAGAAACAGTTTAAAACTCTTGTTTCCATGGAAAGGGACAAATGAGGTATGATATCCCTCCTGCCATGTCTCTTTAGTACTGTTGTCACAAGTTAGGCTATCTTTTTTAAATGTTTTGAAACGGATGGTGATAGATTTGATGTTTTGAATGACTAGGCTAATGGCTTCTTGGCAAGCACTTGACGTCATGTGACTTGATTACTGCCATGTAAATAAGGAAGTGATTTAATTTAAATAATAAAGTTGAGTTTAAAACATTGGCTGTTTCAAATTGCATACTTGCGTTCTCTCAAGGGTGATCTTCCAAGAACACCTGAGAGAGCATACATTCTATTATAGGAGAACGCAGAGCGCTTACAATCTGCAAAATATGAAACGTACTTCGACGTGCCCTCAACCTAAATAGGAAACTGCATCCTCACACAGCCAGTGTCAACAAAGCTAGCTTTTAGGTTAGCTAGCCTTTTCTGTTTACATTGTAGCCAATGCAGCATTTAAAAAAAAAAAATCACTACTGTTCAAAGATTGTCACGTAGAAATGTCCTTGTTTTTTAAATTAAAAAAATGGCCATTAAAATAACATCAAATTGATCAGAAACAGTGTAGACATTGTTAATGTTGTAAATTATTTTTTGTAGCTGGAAACGGCTGATTTTTAAAAAACGGAATATCGACATAGGTGTACAGAGGCCCATTATCAGCAACCATCACTCCTGTTCCAATGGCACGTTGTGTTAGCTAATCCAAGTTCATAATTTTAAAAAGGCTAATTGATCCTTAGAAAACCCTTTAGCAATTATGTTAGCACAGCTGAAAATGGTTGTCCTGATGAAAGAAGCAATAAAACTGTCCTTCTTTAGACTAGTTGAGTATCTGGAGCATCAGCATTTGTGGGTTCGATTACAGGCTCAAAATGGCCAGAAACAAAGACCTTTCTTCTGAAAATCATCAGTCTATTCTTGTTCTGAGAAATGAAGGCTATTCCATGCGTGAAATTTCCAAGAAACTGAAGATCTCGTACAACTCTGGGTACTAATCCCTTCACAGAACAGCGCAAACTGGCCCTAACCAGAGTAGAAAGAGGAGTGGGAGACCCCCGTGCACAACTGAGCAAGGGGACAAGAACATTAGAGTGTCTTGTTTGAGAAACAGACACCTCACAAGTCCTCAACTGGCAGCTTCATTAAATAGTACCTGCAAAACACCAGTCTCAACATCAACAGTGAAGAGGCAACTCCGGGATGCTGGCCTTCTAGGCAGAGTTGCAAAGAAAAAGCCATATCTCAGACTGGCCAATAAAAGATTAAGATGGGCAAAAGAACATACACTAGACAGAGGAACTCTGCCTAGAAGGCCAGCATCCTGGAGTCGCCTCTTCACTGTTGATTTTGAGACTGATGTTTTGCGTGTACTATTTAATGAAGCTGCCAGTATAAAACTTTCAGCAAACCTAGTACATACAGTACTTGCCATTTCATGTTCTCAGGTTTGGAATCCCACTTGAAAAATGACAGTTGACTTCCGTACTCGCTATACTCTCTTATTAGAACACAAGCATGCAATTTGTAACACACGTTTATCAATGAAATATTGCAGTATTTTCACACATATTATGTGGATTGTTCTTCTCTGAAGGATGAGGAAGAAATCCAGTAGGTTGTCCTACAGGAAAATGGCCCTGGACATCTTGTGGAATTACCTGCAGGATTCTTACGTACAGGATATCCCACAGGATTATGGGGCAATTTTGGTGTAGCACAACTATTGCAGGTAGTCCTTCAGGAATCAATCCTACATGATTTATTTGAGGACTCTCTGCAGGATTGTTTTCCTGAAGGACTACCTACATGATTCATACCTGCATGGCCCAGAAAATTCTGTGGCATATCATGCAGGACATCTATTCTGCAAGATTCCTGTAGGACTTTTTTTTGTCCTGTCTATTAAGCCAATGCCACAAACAATTGTCCACACTGGAAAATGTCAAAACTACAGCCAAAGTATGTTTCCTCACATCCAGTAACGGGTGTTTCTCAAAGATGTCAGTCTAAGTCACTATACCAAGACTGAATATAGGAGGGGGAGGCACGCAAAATAGGAATCAATGTGTGTGTGTTTCGCCCTCTGCCACCGGCTGAGCTTATCCAGAAGATCTGTTCTGCTTCACATGCCGTGTCTTCACACACACACACACACACACACACACACACACACACACACACACACACACACACACACACACACACACACACAGTCATGTTATACCCACTGCTGAGTGTGTGAACCCCCATGCTCGTGCCGGTCCAAATCAGCGTTCCAATAACAAACCCTCTATTGGCTGCTATGATTATTCCCTGTGACAAATGCTGGACGCTTATATTTGACGTGTTCAGCCGCACGATGTCGGCCTTCGCTCTATACTGTTCTGGGGTGTTTGGGTCTCTCTGTGTTTGTGTGCGTGCGAATAGTCCTTGTAGAGAACAGTACAAGGAGGTAGGATAAAGTCAAGAGAATAAAACTTTTGGCAAATAAGCACATTTATTTAGTCACTTATGCCTGGACACTGGACGGATGTAATTAATAGGTATTTTATATTTAAAGCTGCAATATGTAACTTTTTGAGTGTGTCGAACTGCAATGCTGCTGGGTTTTTCTTCACGCATGCTCAACAGTTTCCCGTGTGTATCAAAATTGGTCCACCACCCATTCAGCCAAGGACATTCAGCCAACTTGACAACTGTGGGAAGCATTGGAGTCAACATGAGCCAGCTTCCCTGTGGTACACTTGACACCTTGTAGAGTCCATGCCCTGACATATTCAGGCTGTTCTGAGGGCCTAATGTTTTGTACACCCAGTGTAGATGTGTACAGTGTAATAATTATTTATGTTTTCTTTATTGATGTGTTTGACAGATTGTCATCGGAAACAAAACAGTTCTTAATTGACTTACCTGTCAATAATAGTGAAATAAAAATGTTTAACAAATGGTAGGGCCGAGAGTGAATCTTTTGTGACTGAAACCGCAAAACTTCACAATGAATAAAAACAACAACAGGGAACCCCCCCAAAAGAGTCATCGAGGTGACTGCTGTAATAAGCAGAAAGGAGTTGCAGTTTCCTTAGTGTTGCTGTAAAGTGGACCACACATGCAGATATGTGCGCAGCAGAGGGCACTTCACTCTTAACGTGTATTAACCAAGGGGGGATTTGTGCAGTGAAGCCTTCCCAGACAGAGTCTTATGGCACAAGGTACGGTATAGTATGGTATATGATGTGGTGGCGGTGGCTGTGTGTGCCTGAGGCTGGGCCTCGGGGTAATAGGGCTGTGTCCGTTCACAGGGGCTCCCCAGGCCGGACACACGTCTGAGTGAACAGATACAGGGCTATGTCTGTCTGAGTGTATGTGTATGCATGTGTGCGTATGAGGCGGGACCCCCACCGCTAAGGGCCAAATCACCCGCTGACAGACAGACTGTGAGCCGTCACCGATGATACCGTGGGGATGCGCAGCGGTGCGCTCCCTCCGTCCCACAGGACCTAACCCATATCATATCCTATCTGGGGCTCTTTTCTCTCCCTCTATCTTTTGTGCCCCGGGATGCACTGCGGTAGGTCAGGTATACAGGGGGGAAAGGGGAAACTTATGACCATTGTCTCAAGCCCAGTGATTCCCCAAGCCTGCTCAAATGTCCTGTCTTTTCAACATACCTGAGTTCTCTCTCTCCTCTACATCTTTGCGAAGCAAATCCCCCCCACCTCCCTCAGCCCCCACCACCTCCGAGACTCAGCCTCTCCTTCTCCTCGTCCCCTCCCTAACTTTCCTCTCAATGGGTTCTTCTGGTCTAACAATGCGGCCCGGGGGAGAGGAAGGGGGAGAGAGTCCTGGCCATGGTTATGAGTGGCTGGGAGTGGAGTGCACCTGGATGGGCAGGCTTCCTGGCCACGCTGTGAGGGGCTATTGTGTGGCATGTCAGCGGCTCGCTCCTTTAATGGGGCCTGTATATCATCGTTCTGATTATGGCAGATGACTGGGGCCGGGGGCTCGGGAACCCCCCTGAGCTCGGGGGACAGGGCTTAAAACGCGGGACCCCAAATCCCATCGGCTGAAATCCTAGCACTTAACCCCGGCTATGGCATTGTGTGCTGCCATAGGGATTTTTTTTGCCTGATTCTTTTTAAATGGACTCCTCTGTCCGTCCCCCCTCCTCCAATCCACCTTCTCTCCCCCCCACCCCCCATTCACTCCATGGATTCTTTACTTGGGTTTTTTCCATCTTCCTTCAGTATATAACTTTTTTCCAGTGCAGGAAAAGGATGTCGGGGCAAGCACCTGTCTCCTCTGTTTTCACACGTTTAACAAGCAGACGCAGCTTCCTCACTTTCTAGGCCTCAAGTTGGATTCAGAGAGACCGAACGACAGAACACTTTCACGGGATGGTAGATTTCCATTAACTGCAATAATGTGGACGTCCAACTCGCAGAGACTTGTCGAAAGTATCCTAGACAGCAAACCCACATTTGATGACCCCATGCGTGTATTGAACCTGAAACCTGGCTGTTTCTCAGCACAATGCTGATCCCATCCCATCTTGGAAGACTTGGGCCAGTTAAGTGACTTACCTGGATAGACAGAAGTTGAATAATCAAATCAATTAAATTCAAATCAAATGTATTTTACAATGCACTTTTTACATCAAGAAGAAGCTCCCGCAGGGTAAGCTGGAATACGGGTCAAGGGTCAAGGCTTGGTGGAGATGCCGTGGCTTCCCCGGGTGGTCTAAGGTGGTCGTCTCTGGAGCCTGTGCCTCAGTAGAGCCATAACCACACCAGTTCAGGGCCCTGTGGTACGAGAACTGGGACCAGTTTTTCTAAAGTTATTTATACTAAACAAAAATATAAATGCAACATGTAAAGTGTTGTTCCCATGTTTCATGAGCTGAAATAAAATATCCTAGAAATGTTCCATATTCACAACAAGCTTATTTCTGTAAAATGTTTTCCTTATTTCTGTAAAACATTTTCCTTTGCCAAAATAATCCATCCACCTGACGGGTGTGGCATATCAAGAAGTTGATTAAACAGCATGATCATTACACATGTGCACCTTGTGCTGGGGACAATAAAAGGCCACTCTAAAATGTGCAGTTTTGTCACACAACACAATGCCACAGATGTCTCCAGTTTTGAAGGAGCGTGCAATTGGCATACTTACCGCGGGAATCTCCACCAGAGAAATCAATGTTACTTGAGGAACCAATACCAATGTAATTTTAGAGAATTTGGCAGTGCATCAAACCGTACTCGCAAGACCACGTGTAACCACGCCAGCCCAGGACCATCACTTCTATCTTCTTCAACTGCGGGATCTTCTGAGACCAGCGATCCGGAGTATCTGAGGAGTATTTCTGTTTGTAATGAAGCCCTTTTGTGGGGAAACACTTATTTTGATTGGCTGGGCCAGCTCCCCCTATGCCATCCCAGGCCTCCTCATGGCTGCGCCCCTTCCCAGTCATGTGAAATCCATAGATTAGGGCCTAATGAATTTATTTCAATCGACTGATTTCCTTATATGAACTGTAACTCAGTAAAATCGTTGAAATTGTTACATGTTTTTTGTACACACACACACATACAGTTGAAGTCAGAAGATTACATACACCTTAGAAAAATACATTTAAACTCAGTTTTTCACAATTCCTGACATTTAATCCTAGTAAAAGTTCCCTGTCGTATGTCAGTTAGGATAACCACTTTATTTTAAGAATGTGAACATGTCAGAATAATAGTAGAGAGAATGATTTATTTCAGCTTTTATTTCTTTCATCACATTCCCAGTGGGTCAGAAGTTTACATACACTCAATTAGTACTTGGTAGCATTGCCTTAAAATTGTTTAACTTGGGTCAAACGTTTCAGGTAGCCTTCCACAAGCTTCCCACAATAAGTTGGGTGAATTTTGGCCCATTCCTCCTGACAGAGCTGGTGTAACTGAGTCAGGTCCGTAGGCCTCCTTGCTCGCACACGCTTTTCAGTTCTGTCCACAAATGTTCTATAGGATTGAGGTCAGGGCTTTGTGATGGCCACTCCAATACCTTGACTTTGTGGTCCTTAAGCCAATTTGCCACAACTTTGGAAGTATGCTTGGGGTAATTGTTCATTTGGCAGACCCATTTGCAACAAAGATTTAATCTATTTTGTGAAGTGCACCAGTCCCTCCTGCAGCAAAGCACCCCCACAACATGATGCTTCCACCCCCGTTCTTCACGGTTGGGATGATGTTCTTCGGCTTGCAAGCCTCCCCCTTTTTTTTTTTTGTCATTATGGCCAAACAGTTCTATTTTTGTTTCATCAGACCAGAGGACATTTCTCCAAAAAGTACAATCTTTGTCACCATGTGCAGTTGCAAAACGTAGTCTGGCTTTTTTATGGCGGTTTTGGAGCAGTGGCTTCTTCCTTGCCGAGCGGCCTTTCAGGTTATGTTGATATAGGACTCGTTTTACTGTGGATTTAGATACTGTTGTACCTGTTTCCTTCAGCATCTTCACAAGGACCTGTTGTTCTGGAATTGATTTGCACTTTTTGCACCAAAGTACGTTCATCTCTAGGAGACAGAACGCGTCTCCTTCCTGAGCAGTTTGACGGCTGCGTGGTCCCATGGTGTTTATACTTGTGTACCATTGTTTGTACAGATGAAAGTGGTACCTTCAGGCATGGAAATTGCTCCCAAGGATGAACCAGACAACATTTTTTCTGAGGTCTTGGCGGATTTCTTTTGATTTTCCCATAATGTTAAGCAAAGAGGCACTGAGTTTGAAGGTAGGCCTTGAAATACATCCACAAGTACACCTCCAATTGACTCAAATTATGTCAATTAGCCTATCAGGAGCTTTTAAAGCCCTGACATCCTTTTCTGGAATTTTACAAGCTGTTATAGGCATAGTCAATTTAGTGTATTTAAACTTTTGACCCGTTGGAATTGTGATACAGTGAATTATAAGTGAAATGATCTGTCTGTAAACAATTGTTGGAAAAATGACTTGTGTCATGTACAAAGTAGATGTCCTAACCGACTTGCCAAAACTATAGTTTGTTAATTAACTATAGTTTGTTAATTAACAATACATTTTTGGAGTGGTTGAAAAACGAGTACATACACCTAAGTGTGTGTAAACTTCAGACTTCAACTGTATATATAGTCCAGTATATCGCCTATCGGATAGGATTAAATCCATAGAGCACCCATCAAATCAATGATTAATCCGTTCTATTAATTATATTTCTAGTCATTTAATCCTATTCGATTGGGGAAATCCAGATGGCTACCTTTTGAAAAACTGGGCCCAGAGCACGACAGCCATTTCAACATTACATACATCAGGGTTGTATTCAGTAGGACACAATGTAGCAATGTGTTCAAAACAAAAGTTGACAAGTTGAAGTTGCGCTACCCTCAGATTCCCAACATTTTTTCCTGCTTGCTCCTATGGAACATAACCCAGGGCTGTTCAATGACCGTGCCCTTGAAGCCCAAACCTTTGCTGGTTTTCGTCTATACCTAGTAGTTAATTCATATAATTGATTAGGCCAGATATTTTACTCACCTGTTGTCCTCCTAGCCAGTTCGGAATTAGCTTCTCATTAGAAGGAAAGACTGAAAACCAAAAGTTGAATAGCCCTGATGTACAGGATAGTACTCAGAGAAATTAGCACTCCAATGTGACATAAAATAGTATAATTTTTAACGCATGTTAACAGTTATCATACAATATTGTACAATCAATGCACAAGTATTTGACTTAAGGACATGAGAAAAAAACCTATATGACAGTGAGCCTTGAATAATGAGATGTCATTTGTTGCATTTGGCCTGATAGAGACGAGCTCGGAGTTCGGTGCTCGAAACACAATGCCCCTTCATTTTAAATGTGTTGAAAGCATTTCCACAGTATGTGATCAGTACGGGAATGAATAAATGAATCAATTACAATGCATGACTGAATAAATTAACGGATCAATTAATGAAGAACATTTAGGAATTTAGTGGATTAAATGAATTCATGAGAATCTTGTGCAAGTCTCTCCTTGTGTATATAAAGTGACATGTTAGCTGCTCAACCAGCTCCCCATGCTGGCTAAGTCCTAGAAGAGCAGTCTGACACACACCCACAACTTTTGTTTTGTGTATGAACTTCAAAGTTCAGGATCTGAAATATTTTATGGTAAATATTAAATTAGGATGCGGGGTCTAAGTTATCTAAAAAATACATCTTACAAGTAAATGTTTTGAAAAGGTGCTCAAGCAATAAAGATGTAGACATATTTCGAAGAACTGAGAGAAGTGTAATTTACTTGAGGGACCAATACCACTGAATTGATTGGTGTTGTACTAACTGGATCCTACTTGAATGAGAATAAAATAATTTCAACTGACCCAGATAGAACAAACATTACCTCAAGGCAATGCAGCATAAATAAGGAATGTGTGTGGTTGTTCTGTTCATCTACGAGGGCAAGGAGAAATGCTTGTGTAATTGAGCATTTTGGGCTTTAAATGGTGTGTGTATGTGTGTGTGTGAGCGCATGTCTGTGTCTGTGTGTGTGTGTGTGTGTGTTCTGTTCATCTATTTATTTGGAAATACAGAGTGTCTGAGGAAAAAAAGAGTAGGCCACATTAAGCTGCTCTTAATGAGGTGAAAATTGCGTGTCTGGAAGTGCTGTCTCCAAGCTTGCAGACAATACTCTCCTGCCGCAAGAAAGACACATGTTACAGCTCCTCTTCTAAGCTCCAGCTATTTACCATCATGGGACTAATGAACATAATTATCATCATCATCAACAACATTATCATCTTAGCCGTCAGAAAGCAGCAGCAGAGACAACACGGCCCTGGTGAGAGTTTGTTGACATGTCAGGCACATTATCTTCACTGTTTGGGAATGACGTGTGCCTTACAATAACATTTATCAATTCTCTGCTGTTCAAAGCCATGATACAACAAACTGATTTGGACCCATTAGCCACAGCCACTGTCATTTTAGTCTGTGGTGTGCACATTTGTGTCAAGTTGAGTGGATGTCCTTTGGGCGGTGGACCATTCTTGATACACACGGGAAACTGTTGAGCATGAAAAACACCCAGCAGCGTTTGCAGTTCTTGACACACTCAAACCGGTGCGCCTGGCACCTACAACCGTACACCGTTCAAAGGCACTTAAGATCTGTGGTCTTGTCCATTCACCCTCTGAATGGCACACGTACACAATCCATGTCTCAATTGTCTCAATGCTTAAAAATCCTTCTTTAACCCGTCTCCTCCACCTCAATTTACATTGATTGAAGTGAATTTAACACGTGACATCGATAAGGGATCATAGCTTTCACCTGGTCAGTCTGTCATGGAAAGAGCAGGTGTCGTTAATGTTTTGTACACTCAGTGAGTATTATATGACATTTAGCAGAGGTGGCCCCAGCGGGAATCAAACCCATGACCCTAGCCTTGCAAGAACCATGTTCTTCCAACTGAGCCACACAGGATAATAGATTGTGACGTTTGGTCCCTTGAATTAATCTCAATCTATAACCCCCTCCATTTTACACATGGATTCATGTTGACAGTGGGTGTTTCTCAATATGCATACTACCGTACTCCACACACTCATGCTACGAGCGCATTCTCCGACAACGTTCTCTTGAGTGCTTTCTTGTGAGGACGAGAGTGTGGAGAATGCATAAAACATTACTTTTGAAAAGCACTCCCTCTACTGTATTACCTCACGCAGCATCTCCCCATTCACTGAACCTTCTTCCAGACAGGACAATGGCAACAATAGAGACCAAACAAGATATACACAAAGCAAACGTTTTACTTCATAATTATCAGCTAGATATGTGAATTGTAATAATGTAGCTAACCAGTTGAACAGGCAAAAATGACCTAAAACTAATATTATGCAAGATCGATGTCAATTCTTCGTGGCTAACTGGCTAGCTAACAGTAGCAGCTAGCCAGTTAGCGCTATTGACTTATGGGTTTGTGATCTACAGTACGTAGGCAGGTAAACATGCCAAAATTAACACAGCATGGATTTAGTAACATATCAAGAGCAAATTTTGTAGTCAGACAACATATGAGATGTGAATAGTCAACATATCATTCCGAGGTCAGAGTGTATTTTCTCGCGCTTCAGCTAAAATAATGGAGCCATTGATTAAGAAATTGTGCATAATTTTTGTACGTGGTTACGTCATATTTCTTTGCATTCATTCTTGCGTCGATGAATGCTTTAAAACATTGTACAAACGGAGTACGCATTCGAGAAGTGCCCAACGGAGCACGCTTTGACATGGACTCATACTCCGACCCTCCCATACTCCAATTTACATGCTCTGAGCACGGTAGTATGCATTTCGAGAAACGCCCAGTGTCTGTGGCATCTGTGAGTGATGTGAAGCAGATATTGATGTAGCTAACATTAACATGACATTAAGAGTAACATGAAGCATGATGTTATAGTCTGCCCAGAAGCTGCGGATGAAAACTTTATAGTCAACTCTGGCACTTTTATACTGACGTGAAATGAAGATTATGG
This sequence comes from Oncorhynchus keta, assembly GCF_023373465.1. Taxonomy (NCBI): domain Eukaryota; kingdom Metazoa; phylum Chordata; class Actinopteri; order Salmoniformes; family Salmonidae; genus Oncorhynchus; species Oncorhynchus keta. The sequence continues at coordinate 36,801,092 of NC_068448.1, read as the reverse complement.
TGCATTGAAATGTGGAGTGTGCAACATCACAAAAATACTTACAAAACTGATTTAAAACCATATCATATGGTTAGTGTCTGGCAACATTACCAGTGCAGTAGGGAAACAGGTGACAAAATAAAACATTTAAAAAGTCCTTGCGTGTCAAAGGTGAGTGATGGGGACTTGGCGGTGCAGCCTGCCCCCCAACGTCCCCCTACCTCCCCCCTTTAATCTGTCGCCCCAGCGCGCAGGCTCTTCCTGCTGGTAAGCAGCACCTGGGCGAAGACGACGTGGAGGTGGGAGATTTATAGAGTGTGAGTTTGGTTTGCGAATTGGAATGTTTCCTAAACGCCAGGGCAAGCTAGCCACCGCGCAACATTCAAACATGCTAATTAACTCTCTGGGGGAAGTCAGTGCAGCGGCTCAGAGTACATACAGAATCACTGTTAGGCTGGTCCCCACCCCCCTCTCTTTTTAGAAAGCATCCCGAAACACGCGGCCGACGTACGCTCACCTCCTTGTGTCAGATGAGAACCAGTTAATGTGTCAGTAATTGGATGAGCGTTATTTTTAGAAAAAGCTTTTAAAAATAACCTGGCCATGGGTGTTTTTTGACGGCCCGAGTATTCCGCCTGCCGTCCTCTTCACACCACCATCCACCGAAAAAGAACAGAAAGGAGAGAACATAAAACATTTGAAATACTGCTCCCAGCTCTGGTTTCAAGGTGTGTTTCCTTGGCAGTCCCTGTGCTTAGACGGGATTAGGTGAGAGGTGTGGGTGACATCAGTAGGTATGGGTGCTCGGCGCAAGGCTCGTAAAAAAATATACGTTATTCTTTTTCTTTTTTAAGACACCCGGTGGATTGTGCATCTGCAGGCTGGGTGCCAGGGCTGGGTGAGGGGTGAGAGGCTGAAGTGGAGGGGCGGCGAGGAGCGTCAGTCATTAGTGGGGTTTATTGGTGTGCTGTGTATGAACCCCTGAAACACAGACGCGCAGAGACACACAGGAAAACCGGCCTCAGAAAAGCAATGTGCTTGCAGCCTGCTGATTGCTCCCAGACCTGTGTGTGTGTGTGTGTGTGTGTGTGTGTGTGTGTGTGTGTGTGTGTGTGTGTGTGTGTGTGTGTGTGTGTGTGTGTGTGTGTGTGTGTGTGTGTGTGTGTGTACACGTGTGTGTCATGCGTGCATGTGTGTCCCTGCATGCGCGTTCTATCTGATAAAACACAGATATTCTATAGTCCCGGGCCAGGCCGGGAGCTGTCCAATGACGTTTGCGCGGCACTCTCGTAAAATGCATCGCGGCACAGTGGACATTCCTGTCGCTCAGAAACACATTGCTCCCTGAAAGCTCTTTGCATATGGAACAAGACAGCCAGGATATACGGCGGCTCGCCATACAAATCCTTCTCCTTCACCTCGCAGCTGTAATGACTGCTCTCAGCATTAAGACCTCAAAGCAGCTCTCCCAGCTCATTGTTTCACTCCATGTAAAATTAAATCAACCACAACGTTTGGGATAAGCGACAGCTACCTATTCAGTTTCAAGTGGAACAAAGACGTTTCCATGAAGTTGAACGACTAACGATTAGCCTATTGAAAGGGTCTTACTGAACCTGCCATGCCTTGTAAAGTACACCAACCAGGACAGCAGGCAGGGACTCTGTCATGACATGATTCTTAACCTTTGATGTGACGTCAGAGGGTTGTCTCTCAGAGTAGGAACAACAATAGCAGGAAGAGGAGCAGGTAAAAGAGCAAAAGTAGTAAGATGAGGAGGAGCAATAGCAGGAGGATGATGATGAGGAGCAGCAAAGTAGGACGAGGAAGAGGAGGAGCAATAGCAGGAGGATGATAAAGAGAAGGAGGAGGAGCAGAAAAAGCAGTAGGATGAGGAAGAGGAGGAGCAATAGCAGGAGGAATAAAAGGCCTGTATTTCTCTCCATGTCACAAGGGGTAAATGAGCAGTTCACTGTGACCAGTGCTGTGGTCAAGCGGTCTGACCCTGGGCTGTGGACGAGCTGTGGTGGGGCAAAGTGACCCAATAAAACCCCACAGCAGTAATAAAAAGACATTGCGCTAACATGATAGCTTACACACAGCAGCAGTATAATGCGTTATGATGCAGTTACAGTACAATGCATTATGATGCACATTATGATGTTAAGTATTCACATCCCTGGACTTTTTCCACATTTTGTGTTAAAATGTGGGATTAAAATGGATTTAATTGTAATTTTCGGTTCACAATCTACCCAAAATGCTTTAGTGTCAAAGTGGAAGAAAAAATCTAACATTTATAAAAAAGAGCAAATCCAACACATCACCGAGTACCACTATTCATAATTTCAAGCATGGTGCTGGCTGCATCATGTTATGGGTATGTTTGTAATCGGCAAGGTCTACAGAGTTTTTGGGGGGATAAAACTAAATGGAATACAGTTAAGCACAGGCAAAATTCTAGAGGAAAACCTGGTTCAGCTGAGGAACCTTACAGATGTGCGGGGTACAGAGATGAGGTAGTCATTCAAAAATCATGTTAAACATGATTATTGCACAAATAAATGATTTAGGCTTGCCATAAAGGGGTTGAATACATATTTACTCAAGACATTACAGCTTTAACATTTTTTTTATTCATTTGTAAAAATATAATTCCACTTTGACATTAAGGGTTATTGTGTGTAGGCCAATGACACAGCATCTCAATTTAAAACATTTTAAATTCAGGCTGTAACAACAAAATGTGGAAAAGGTCAAGGGGTGTGAATACCTTCTGAAGGAACTGCATGTGTAGCCCTACTTATGTCAGTACATGTTTCATACAAAAACACTAGAGAGTTGATAACCAAGTATGCTATTGCTGGGATGGAAGAGAAGTTTGCTCACCTCGTCAATCAGGGATCAGTGGAGCAAGGTTGGCGCTTGAGTAATAACAGCCTACTTGTTACTACTCAATTATGTATTGTTGTTCAGACTATGATGTCTAATCTTTACTTACGAGTCAGCTTATTTCTACATTTTGTAGTGATGAAGTGCTGATTCTTTGAAGTGAATTGTTTAAACTTGTTTTAATAAACTATTATTCAAAATAAATTAGTGTCAATGTTGATTAATCACATATCACTATCCTGCAATACAGCGGGGAAGTTTTCTGTCTAATGTCTCTGTGTTGTGTTCATAAATGAACATTTCCTTTTTGTCTAGTTGTAAGATCTCCAATCTGTTTTATTTGATTGCCACCGTCTCAGTATCAGGGGTTGGAACCGGTTCAGGGAACAGAACCGAAAACCGGGAAATAACATTTTTCAAGGAACAGAACCTGAACGAAAGTGATCCACACTGTTCCGGAACAAAACCTTTATTTTAAAAGCATGGGAACCGGTTAATAATGTTATTTTACATTCCGGGCAATTTTTTTCTAGTCCTCACTAAACAACACAACAAAGCGCCTATGCAAAGCCCTCCCTCTGTCACTCAAACTTATTCCAGTGTCTACCTGCATGCCATCTGAAAATCTTTGCCAGTATGTGTGTGTAGGCTACCTCCCCCTCCATCCGAAGCATGCATAGCCTACTGTAGCTACTGACATTACAGGCGACATTCAGAAATTAGGGAGATTTTTTTTAATTAGAGAACAATAGAGTCACTTTTTCAAATGCTAGTTAAGGATACTATAGCTATCACATTTCACATTGGATTTATTAACTACAAAAAGGTAAGATGTGTTTTTATTTTAAATTCTGGTGGCACTCTGCACACATAAGATTGTTAACCATCTCTGGTCTAGCTCTGAAAACCTCTAGGCGGCATTGTGTGTAATGTAAATGGAACAAAGCCATGGTCAAGGGCTAGCTCTGGTCCAACGTTAGGTAGCTCTGGTCCAACATTAGTTAAACCAACTCTGAAGTTCAAAGACATTCAAAGTGCCTTCATAGAAACATGTGATAACAACAAGATGCCCAGCACTTCATGCCCATCGCTCTCCTCACCAGCAAAATTTGTCGCATGTGATGCCCTACACTACACTTGTCTGTCCAACGCATGTACATAGCTTGCCCACTCCAAACATGTAAACTCACACATTGTTTACATGTTGAGCTAAAATAATATTCCATTTAAAATGATACCAGTAGACAATGTATGAGGCAAACCATATACCAGATTTTGAACAAGCCTTTTAAGTGCTGACATATAAGTGCAAATCCAACCCTTGTAATTTAAGTAAAGTATGAAAATAAGGCTACAGGAAATTAGCATTACAGGTAACATTATGAGGTAAAAAATACATGTAAAAAAAAATCTGCATTCCCTGGTTGACATTTTCTGTCCTCAAACACTGCTGCTCCTATGGTACTACTCTGGTGAGCACCGTTGGAGCTCCACCCAAACAAGGCATTTGATTGGTTTGACGTGTTGCGAGGCGTCACTGATTTAGAAGATTTCTGTTTTAGGGAAGCCTGGTTGGCTACGAGGCTACTACGACCCAGTCGTTAATTCTTTTTGCATAGTTGCTATGCAAAAAGGACTGGTCGTCCATTTTAACATAATGGTTGCTATGCAAGCTGGATTACGTTCTTGTCACCTTCTAGCTAGCCAGCCAACTTCAGCTAACTCAGTCGCATCAAACATTGCACCTGGAATGACAGTACACTACCTGCATTTTTGTTTGTTTTAGCAATTTTTCTATTGGCATTTACTTAGTTAAATCCATGATAATGACGTTCATGCGTGATTGTAGTATAGTTATAGTAACATGCATAATGATGCAGTTATAGTTCCATGCAGTTATAGTACCATGCAGTTATAGTACCATGCATAATGATGCAGTTATAGTATCATGCATAATGATGCAGTTATAGTACCATTCATAATGATGCAGTTATAGTACCATGCAGTTGTTGTAAAATGCATAATGATGCAGTTATAGTATCATGCATAATGATGCAGTTATAGTACCATTCATAATGATGCAGTTATAGTACCATGCAGTTGTTGTAAAATGCATAATGATGCAGTTATACTACCATGCAGCTATAGTACCATGCATAATGATGCAGTTATAGTACCATGCATAATGATGCAGTTATAGTTCCATGCATAACGATGCAGTTATAGTTCCATGCATAACGATGCAGTTATAGTAACATGCATAACGATGCAGTTATAGTAACATGCATAACGATGCAGTTATAGCAACATGCATAACGATGCAGTTATAGCACCATGCATAACGATGCAGTTATAGTAACATGCATAACGATGCAGTTATAGTAACAAGCATAACAATGCAGTTATAGTAACAAGCATAATGATGCAGTTATAGTAACAAGCATAACGATGCAGTTATAGTAACAAGCATAATGATGCAGTTATAGTAACAAGCATAATGATGCAGTTATAGTAACATGCATAACAATGCAGTTAGTAACATGCATAACGATGCAGTTATAGTAACATGCATAACGATGCAGTTATAGTAACATGCATAACGATGCAGTTATAGTAACATGCATAACGATGCAGTTATAGTAACATGCATAACGATGAAGTTATAGCAACATGCATAACGATGCAGTTATAGTAACATGCACAACGATGCAGTTATAGTAACATGCATAATGATGCAGTTATAGCAACATGCATAACGATGCAGTTATAGCAACATGCATAACGATGCAGTTATAGCAACATGCATAACGATGCAGTTATAGTAACATGCATAACGATGCAGTTATAGTAACATGCATAACGATGCAGTTATAGCAACATGCATAACGATGCAGTTATAGCAACATGCATAACGATGCAGTTATAGCACCATGCATAACGATGCAGTTATAGCACCATGCATAACGATGCAGTTATAGTAACATGCATAACGATGCAGTTATAGTAACATGCATAACGATGCAGTTATAGTAACATGCATAACGATGCAGTTATAGTAACATGCATAACGATGCAGTTATAGTAACATGCATAACGATGCAGTTATAGTAACATGAATAACGATGCAGTTATAGTAACATGAATAACGATGCAGTTATAGTAACATGCATAACGATGCAGTTATAGTAACATGCATAACGATGCAGTTATAGTAACATGAATAACGATGCAGTTATAGTAACATGAATAACGATGCAGTTATAGCAACATGCATAACGATGCAGTTATAGCACCATGCATAACGATGCAGTTATAGCACCATGCATAACGATGCAGTTATAGTAACATGCATAACGATGCAGTTATAGTAACATGCATAATGATGCAGTTATAGTAACATGCATAATGATGCAGTTATAGTAACATGCATAACGATGCAGTTATAGTAACATGCATAACGATGCAGTTATAGTAACATGAATAACGATGCAGTTATAGTAACATGAATAACGATGCAGTTATAGTAACATGCATAACGATGCAGTTATAGTAACATGCATAACAATGCAGTTATAGTAACATGCATAACAATGCAGTTAGTAACATGCATAACGATGCAGTTATAGTAACATGCATAACGATGCAGTTATAGTAACATGAATAACGATGCAGTTATAGTAACATGCATAACGATGCAGTTATATTTCCATGCATAATGATGCAGTTATAGTACCATGCATAATGATGCAGTTATAGTACCATTCATAATGATGCAGTTATAGTACCATGCAGTTGTAGTAAAATGCATAATAATGCAGTTATACTACCATGCAGTTATAGTACCATGAATAATGATGCAGTTATAGTACCATGCAGTTATAGTACCATGCATAATGATGCAGTTGTAGTACCATGCATAACGATGCAGTTATAGTAACATGCATAATGATGCAGTTATAGTAACATGCATAACGATGCAGTTATAGCACCATGCATAATGATGCAGTTATAGTAACATGCATAACGATGCAGTTATAGTAACAAGCATAATGATGCAGTTATAGTAACAAGCATAACGATGCAGTTATAGTAACAAGCATAACGATGCAGTTATAGTAACAAGCATAACGATGCAGTTATAGTAACAAGCATAACGATGCAGTTATAGTAACATGCATAACGATGCAGTTATAGTAACAAGCATAACGATGCAGTTATAGTAACAAGCATAACGATGCAGTTATAGTAACAAGCATAACGATGCAGTTATAGTAACAAGCATAACGAGGCAGTTATAGTAACATGCATAACGATGCAGTTATAGTAACATGCATAATGATGCAGTTATAGTAACATGCATAACGATGCAGTTATAGCACCATGCATAATGATGCAGTTATAGTAACATGCATAATGATGCAGTTATAGTAACATGCATAATGATGCAGTTATAGTAACATGCATAACGATGCAGTTATAGTAACATGCATAACGATGCAGTTATAGCACCATGCATAATGATGCAGTTATAGTAACATGCATAACGATGCAGTTATAGTAACAAGCATAACGATGCAGTTATAGTAACAAGCATAACGATGCAGTTATAGTAACAAGCATAACGATGCAGTTATAGTAACAAGCATAACGATGCAGTTATAGTAACATGCATAACGATGCAGTTATAGTAACAAGCATAACGATGCAGTTATAGTAACATGCATAACGATGCAGTTATAGTAACAAGCATAACGATGCAGTTATAGTAACAAGCATAACGAGGCAGTTATAGTAACAAGCATAACGATGCAGTTATAGTAACAAGCATAACGATGCAGTTATAGTAACAAGCATAACGAGGCAGTTATAGTAACATGCATAACGATGCAGTTATAGTAACAAGCATAATGATGCAGTTATAGTAACATGCATAATGATGCAGTTATAGTAACATGCATAACGATGCAGTTATAGTAACAAGCATAACGATGCAGTTATAGTAACAAGCATAACGATGCAGTTATAGTAACATGCATAACGATGCAGTTATAGTAACATGCATAACGATGCAGTTATAGTAACAAGCATAACGATGCAGTTATAGTAACATGCATAACGATGCAGTTATAGTAACATGCATAACGATGCAGTTATAGTAACAAGCATAACGATGCAGTTATAGTAACAAGCATAATGATGCAGTTATAGTAACATGCATAACGATGCAGTTATAGTAACATGCATAACGATGCAGTTATAGTAACATGCATAACGATGCAGTTATAGTAACATGCATAACGATGCAGTTATAGTAACAAGCATAATGATGCAGTTATAGTAACATGCATAATGATGCAGTTATAGTTCCATGCATAACGATGCAGTTATAGTAACATGCATAACGATGCAGTTATAGTAACAAGCATAATGATGCAGTTATAGTAACATGCATAACGATGCAGTTATAGCACCATGCATAACGATGCAGTTATAGTTCCATGCATAACGATGCAGTTATAGTAACATGCATAACGATGCAGTTATAGCACCATGCATAACGATGCAGTTATAGCACCATGCATAACGATGCAGTTATAGTAACAAGCATAACGATGCAGTTATAGTACCATGCATAACGATGCAGTTATAGTAACATGCATAACGATGCAGTTATAGTAACAAGCATAACGATGCAGTTATAGTAACAAGCATAACGATGCAGTTATAGTAACATGCATAACGATGCAGTTATAGTAACATGCATAACGATGCAGTTATAGTAACAAGCATAACGATGCAGTTATAGTAACATGCATAACGATGCAGTTATAGTAACAAGCATAACGATGCAGTTATAGTACCATGCAGTTGTAGTAAAATGCATAATGATGCAGTTGTAGTACCATGCATAATGATGCAGTTATAGTACCATGCAGCTGTAGTAAAATGCATAATGATGCAGTTATAGTACCATGCAGTTATAGTACCATTCATAATGATGCCGTTATTGTACCATGCAGTTATAGTAAAATGCATAATGATGCAGTTATAGTACCATGCCGTTATAGTACCATGCATAATGATGCAGTTATAGTACCATGCATAATGATGCAGTTATAGTTCCATGCATAATGATGCAGTTATAGTACAATGCATAATTATGCAGTTATAGTTCCATGCATAATGATGCAGTTATAGTAACAAGCATAACGATGCAGTTATAGTTCCATGCATAACGATGCAGTTATAGTTCCATGCATAACGATGCAGTTATAGTAACATGCATAACGATGCAGTTATAGTAACATGCATAACGATGCAGTTATAGTAACATGCATAACGATGCAGTTATAGTAACATGCATAACGATGCAGTTATAGTAACATGCAGTTGTAGTAACATGCATAATGATGCAGTAATATTTCCAAGCAGTTTTAGTACCATGCATAATGATGCAGTTATAGTTCCATGCAGTTGTAGTAACATGCATAATGATGCAGTTATAGTAACATGCAGTTATAGTACCATGCATAATGATGCAGTTATAGTACCATGCAGTTATAGTACCATGCATAATGATGCAGTTATAGTACCATGCATAATGATGCAGTTATAGTTCCATGCATAATGATGCAGTTATAGTTCCATGCATAATGATGCAGTTATAGTTCCATGCATAACGATGCAGTTATAGTTCCATGCATAACGATGCAGTTATAGTTCCATGCATAACGATGCAGTTATAGTAACATGCATAACGATGCAGTTATAGTAACATGCATAACGATGCAGTTATAGTAACATGCATAACGATGCAGTTATAGTAACATGCATAACGATGCAGTTATAGTAACATGCAGTTGTAGTAACATGCATAATGATGCAGTAATATTTCCAAGCAGTTTTAGTACCATGCATAATGATGCAGTTATAGTTCCATGCAGTTGTAGTAACATGCATAATAATGCAGTTATAGTAACATGCAGTTATAGTACCATGCATAATGATGCAGTTATAGTACCATGCATAATGATGCAGTAAAAGTAACATGCATAATGATGCAGTTATAGTACCATGCATAATGATGCAGTTATAGTAACATGCATAACGATGCAGTTATAGTAACAAGCATAACAATGCAGTTATAGTAACAAGCATAATGATGCAGTTATAGTAACAAGCATAACGATGCAGTTATAGTAACAAGCATAATGATGCAGTTATAGTAACAAGCATAATGATGCAGTTATAGTAACATGCATAACAATGCAGTTAGTAACATGCATAACGATGCAGTTATAGTAACATGCATAACGATGCAGTTATAGTAACATGAATAACGATGCAGTTATAGTAACATGCATAACGATGCAGTTATATTTCCATGCATAATGATGCAGTTATAGTACCATGCATAATGATGCAGTTATAGTACCATTCATAATGATGCAGTTATAGTACCATGCAGTTGTAGTAAAATGCATAATAATGCAGTTATACTACCATGCAGTTATAGTACCATGAATAATGATGCAGTTATAGTACCATGCAGTTATAGTACCATGCATAATGATGCAGTTGTAGTACCATGCATAATGATGCAGTTATAGTACCATGCATAACGATGCAGTTATAGTAACATGCATAATGATGCAGTTATAGTTCCATGCATAACGATGCAGTTATAGTTCCATGCATAACGATGCAGTTATAGTTCCATGCATAACGATGCAGTTATAGTAACATGCATAACGATGCAGATATAGTAACATGCATAACGATGCAGTTATAGTAACATGCATAACGATGCAGTTATAGTAACATGCATAACGATGCAGTTATAGTAACATGCATAACGATGCAGTTATAGTAACATGCAGTTGTAGTAACATGCATAATGATGCAGTAATATTTCCAAGCAGTTTTAGTACCATGCATAATGATGCAGTTATAGTTCCATGCAGTTGTAGTAACATGCATAATGATGCAGTTATAGTAACATGCAGTTATAGTACCATGCATAATGATGCAGTTATAGTACCATGCAGTTATAGTACCATGCATAATGATGCAGTTATAGTACCATGCATAATGATGCAGTTATAGTTCCATGCATAATGATGCAGTTATAGTTCCATGCATAATGATGCAGTTATAGTTCCATGCATAACGATGCAGTTATAGTTCCATGCATAATGATGCAGTTATAGTTCCATGCATAACGATGCAGTTATAGTAACATGCATAACGATGCAGTTATAGTAACATGCATAACGATGCAGTTATAGTAACATGCATAACGATGCAGTTATAGTACCATGCATAATGATGCAGTTATCGTTCCATGCAGTTGTAGTAACATGCATAATGATGCAGTAATATTTCCAAGCAGTTTTAGTACCATGCATAATGATGCAGTTATAGTTCCATGCAGTTGTAGTAACATGCATAATGATGCAGTTATAGTAACATGCAGTTATAGTACCATGCATAATGATGCAGTTATAGTACCATGCAGTTATAGTACCATGCATAATGATGCAGTAAAAGTAACATGCATAATGATGCAGTTATAGTACCATGCATAATGATGCAGTTATAGTACCATGCATAACGATGCAGTTATAGTAACATGCATAACGATGCAGTTATAGTAACATGAATAACGATGCAGTTATAGTAACATGAATAATGATGCAGTTATAGTAACATGCATAACGATGCAGTTATAGTAACATGCATAACGATGCAGTTATAGTAACATGAATAACGATGCAGTTATAGTAACATGCATAACGATGCAGTTATAGTAACATGCATAACGATGCAGTTATAGTAACATGAATAACGATGCAGTTATAGTAACATGCATAACGATGCAGTTATATTTCCATGCATAATGATGCAGTTATAGTACCATGCATAATGATGCAGTTATAGTACCATTCATAATGATGCAGTTATAGTACCATGCAGTTGTAGTAAAATGCATAATAATGCAGTTATACTACCATGCAGTTATAGTACCATGAATAATGATGCAGTTATAGTACCATGCAGTTATAGTACCATGCATAATGATGCAGTTGTAGTACCATGCATAATGATGCAGTTATAGTACCATGCATAACGATGCAGTTATAGTAACATGCATAATGATGCAGTTATAGTAACATGCATAATGATGCAGTTATAGTACCATGCATAACGATGCAGTTATAGTACCATGCATAATGATGCAGTTATAGTAACATGCATAACGATGCAGTTATAGTAACAAGCATAACGATGCAGTTATAGTAACAAGCATAACGATGCAGTTATAGTAACAAGCATAACGATGCAGTTATAGTAACAAGCATAACGATGCAGTTATAGTAACAAGCATAACGATGCAGTTATAGTAACATGCATAACGATGCAGTTATAGTAACAAGCATAACGATGCAGTTATAGTAACAAGCATAACGATGCAGTTATAGTAACATGCATAACGATGCAGTTATAGTAACAAGCATAACGATGCAGTTATAGTAACAAGCATAACGATGCAGTTATAGTAACAAGCATAACAATGCAGTTATAGTAACAAGCATAACGAGGCAGTTATAGTAACATGCATAACGATGCAGTTATAGTAACATGCATAACGATGCAGTTATAGTAACAAGCATAACGATGCAGTTATAGTTCCATGCATAACGATGCAGTTATAGTAACATGCATAACGATGCAGTTATAGTAACAAGCATAATGATGCAGTTATAGTAACATGCATAACGATGCAGTTATAGTAACATGCATAACGATGCAGTTATAGTAACAAGCATAATGATGCAGTTATAGTAACATGCATAATGATGCAGTTATAGTTCCATGCATAACGATGCAGTTATAGTAACATGCATAACGATGCAGTTATAGTAACAAGCATAATGATGCAGTTATAGTAACATGCATAACGATGCAGTTATAGTAACATGCATAACGATGCAGTTATAGTAACAAGCATAATGATGCAGTTATAGTAACATGCATAATGATGCAGTTATAGTTCCATGCATAACGATGCAGTTATAGTAACATGCATAACGATGCAGTTATAGTAACAAGCATAATGATGCAGTTATAGTAACATGCATAACGATGCAGTTATAGCACCATGCATAACGATGCAGTTATAGTTCCATGCATAACGATGCAGTTATAGTAACATGCATAACGATGCAGTTATAGCACCATGCATAACGATGCAGTTATAGCACCATGCATAACGATGCAGTTATAGTAACAAGCATAACGATGCAGTTATAGCACCATGCATAACGATGCAGTTATAGCACCATGCATAACGATGCAGTTATAGTAACAAGCATAACGATGCAGTTATAGTAACATGCATAACGATGCAGTTATAGTAACGAGCATAACGATGCAGTTATAGTACCATGCAGTTGTAGTAAAATGCATAATGATGCAGTTGTAGTACCATGCATAATGATGCAGTTATAGTACCATGCAGCTGTAGTAAAATGCATAATGATGCAGTTATAGTACCATGCAGTTATAGTACCATTCATAATGATGCCGTTATTGTACCATGCAGTTATAGTAAAATGCATAATCATGCAGTTATAGTACCATGCCGTTATAGTACCATGCATAATGATGCAGTTATAGTACCATGCATAATGATGCAGTTATAGTTCCATGCATAATGATGCAGTTATAGTTCCATGCATAATGATGCAGTTATAGTTCCATGCATAATGATGCAGTTATAGTTCCATGCATAACGATGCAGTTATAGTAACATGCATAACGATGCAGTTATAGTAACATGCATAACGATGCAGTTATAGTAACATGCATAACGATGCAGTTATAGTAACATGCATAACGATGCAGTTATAGTAACATGCATAACGATGCAGTTATAGTAACATGCATAACGATGCAGTTATAGTAACATGCATAACGATGCAGTTATAGTAACATGCAGTTATAGTACCATGCATAATGATGCAGTTATAGTACCATGCAGTTATAGTACCATGCTTAATGATGCAGTTATAGTTCCATGCAGTTATAGTACCATGCATAATGATGCAGTAAAAGTAACATGCATAATGATGCAGTTATAGTACCATGCATAATGATGCAGTTATCGTTCCATGCAGTTGTAGTAACATGCATAATGATGCAGTAATATTTCCAAGCAGTTTTAGTACCATGCATAATGATGCAGTTATAGTTCCATGCAGTTGTAGTAACATGCATAATGATGCAGTTATAGTAACATGCAGTTATAGTACCATGCATAATGATGCAGTAAAAGTAACATGCATAATGATGCAGTTATAGTACCATGCAGTTATAGTACCATGCATAATGATGCAGTTATAGTTCCATGCAGTTATAGTACCATGCAGTTATAGTACCATGCTTAATGATGCAGTTATAGTTCCATGCAGTTATAGTACCATGCATAATGATGCAGTAAAGTAACATGCATAATGATGCAGTTATAGTACCATGCAGTTATAGTACCATGCATAATGATGCAGTTATCGTTCCATGCAGTTGTAGTACCATGCATAATGATGCAGTTATAGTTCCATGCAGTTGTAGTAACATGCATAATGATGCAGTTATAGTAACATGCAGTTATAGTACCATGCATAATGATGCAGTTATAGTACCATGCAGTTATAGTACCATGCATAATGATGCAGTAAAAGTAACATGCATAATGATGCAGTTATAGTATCATGCAGTTATAGTACCATGCATAATGATGCAGTTATAGTAACATGCATAATGATGCAGTAATATTTCCAAGCAGTTTTAGTACCATGCATAATGATGCAGTTATAGTTCCATGCAGTTGTAGTAACATGCATAATGATGCAGTTATCGTTCCATGCAGTTGTAGTAACATGCATAATGATGCAGTTATCGTTCCATGCAGTTGTAGTAACATGCATAATGATGCAGTTATAGTACCATGCATAATGATGCAGTTATCGTTCCATGCAGTTGTAGTAACATGCATAATGATGCAGTTATCGTTCCATGCAGTTGTAGTACCATGCATAATGATGCAGTTATAGTTCCATGCAGTTGTAGTAACATGCATAATGATGCAGTTATAGTTCCATGCAGTTATAGTACCATGCATAGTAACATGCATAATGATAACTCTTCACTATTACCAAAATGCAGCACCTACTTGGGTGATGCTACTGAAGTCACAAGGCACCAGAAAGCACACCACACTTCAACAGTAATTTAGGAGTAGCCTTATAAAATTCCTTTATACGTTCATGGCCATCTCTTTACATCTCTGCCTTCGGGCTTCTCTCTGCTTCTCTCCATCCTAAACCTCCAGACAGTTGGCATTATCAAATCAAAACATTGCCTGCTAGCCAGTTAACATTAGCTAGCTAGGTAGCCAAAAACTAACTGCCAACAGTGTTGAAAACATGCTAGATTCAAACTATTTAAACTATAATAAGCTAAATCAATAGTTCAGTCAAAAAGGAAAATGCTATATATTACAAATATAAGCTGTCTGCCCAGGTGACCTCACAGCGCCATGGCAACAACAGACCCCAGTGATGCAGTTAAAGTATCATGCATTATGTAGTTATAGTATTATGCGTTATGATGCCGAGGTGATGTTATTTCAACCTGAATTAAAGCAGCAATTGTAACTTTTTGGGCAACCCAACCAAATTGACATAGAAATGTAAGTTAAAGATCTGACATTCTCAATGAAAGCAAGCCTAATAAGCGGTAAATATGTTCTATATGCGTTATTTCTATGTTTCCCGTTCTTAAAATTTAGTTTTTGCATCTTTTACTTTCAATTTAGTACCCTAGCTTCAAAAAGCAGAAAATACTATATTTTTGGTTATGGAAAATATATTTCACAGCGGTTTAGATGGTACAATGATTCTCTACACTATACTTGCTTGTTTTGTCACATAAATTGAAATGAGGGGAGATTAGAATTTTTGCAACCAGGAAATGGCGGAGCGATTTTTGCATAGGGCATCTTTAAAGCTATGATTATTGATACAGCAACAAATGCAGAAATGTCTAACCTGCGATACAATGTTAATATCGCCGCTGGTTTTTTTGTGTGATCTGAACTAGTTTATCCACCAATGCCCCCTATGTGCATGACACCTCTGATTACGGCCCACGACCACTTTTTCAGCGACAAGCCCCACATGAAGAAACACCATAGCATAATATGGTATAAATTCCATAGCATTCACTGTATTCTACTGTAAAGTCCACAAAAACACTACATTGATTACTGTAGTATTTACAGTTAACTATAGGTTAAATACTGTACTAAAATAAAAATCTAGTATATACCAAGTATACAAAACATTAAGAACACATTCCTAATATTGAGTTGCACTCCATCCCCTCTTTTGCCCTCAGAACAGCCTCAATTCGTCGGGGCATGGAACTCTACAAGGTGTCGAAAGAGATCCACATGGATACTGGCCCATGTGGACTCCAATGCTTCAAACAGTTGTGCAAGTCCGCTGGGTGTCCTTTGGGTGGTGGACCATTCTCGATACACACGGGAAACTGTTGAGCATGAAAAAACCATCAGTGTTGCAGTTCTTGGCACAAACCGGTGCGACTGGCACCTACTACCATACCCTGTTCAAAGGTATTTAAATCTTTTGTCTTTCCCATTCACCCCCTGAATGGCACACATATACAATCCATGTCTCAATTGTCTCAGGATTTAGAAATCTTTCTTTAACCTTTCTCCACCCCTTCATCTACACTGATTAAAGTGGATTTAACAAGTGACATCAATAAGGGATCATAGCTTTTAACTGGTCCGTCTCATGGAAAGAGCACATGTTCTTAATGTTTTGTACACTCAGTGTATACTATAGCAATGAATTAATAGTGTTTTTGCCAATTGTACCATTTACTGTTGTTGTGAACTGTAATGTTTTTGCAGACAGTACTGTAGTATTTACTATAGTGTTTGTGTTTTATTATCTTTGACATAGAAGTGTAGGCTTTCTCCTTGAGGAAACCTACTGGAGAAAAACTAGAAAAGCTCATTTTCCAGAGCCTGTAGATAGAACTGGGGTCTGAATGGATATTTTCAATGTGGAAAGTTGGGACATCTTTTGTTGAGACACTGATCAATGAGATTTCAACCTTCATTCACCCACTCAAAAATACAGCCAGAAGTTTGCTGAATTGCCAATGTGTTATCGCTATCCTTTCAACCATCTAAAAGTGCGACCAAATTCCAATGGGAAATCTATGTCAGATATTAGGTTTAGTTGTCAACTCAACGTGTTATCCCTGCACTTTCAACCATTTCAAATTAAAACAAAGTTCCAAATGGGAATACAATGTCAGATATTTTGTATTTATACAACATGTTATCACTGTGTTCCATCTAACAGCACAACCAAATGACCTGGATTGTAGTTGATATTAGTGTGTATTCGTACATTCACCCTCCGAGTGCGCTCTGGGCGTTTGTAAATTCAAATCAAATCTAATTTTATTGGTCACATACACATGATGAGCAGATGTTAATGCGAGTGTAGCGAAATGCTTGTGCTTCTAGTTCCGACAGTGCAGTAATATATAACAAGTAATCTAACAAATTCACAACGACTACCTCATATACACACACACAAATGTAAAGGGATGAATAAGTATATGTACATGTAAATATATGGATGAGCGATGGCCGTGTGGCATAGGCAAGATGCAGTAGATGGTATAGAATACAGTATATACATATGAGATGAGTAATGTAGGATATGTAGACATTATTAAAGTGGCGTTATTTAAAGTGACAGGTGATACCTTTATTAAATCCATTTATAAAATGTATTAAAGTGGACAGAGAGTTGAGTCTGTATGTCGGCAGCAGCCCTCTATGTTAGTGGTGGCTGTTTAACAGTCTGATGGCCTTGTGATAGATGCTGTTTTTCATTTTCTCGGTCCCTGCTTTGATGCACCTGTACTGACCTCACCTTCTGGATGGAAGCGGGGTGAACAGGCAGTGGCTCGGATGGTTGTTGACCATTTTACTCGCCCTAGCAGAGCTGGTTAAGCTGTTTTCATGTTATCGAGAGCGTTGGTGAGTGCAAATGTGCTGCTGGCAACAATTGAATTACTTTTTTGCGACGTTTACTGACACTGGTCATATTCAACGGGTGTTGAGCTAAATTCATCAGTTATTCTGTTCTCTGGCACACTCAGACGAGTGCTCTGAAATCAGAGTAGATAGCCAGAGTGAACTTACGAACGCACCCTATTTTTGGTTTAGTTGTCATCTAAATAAATGTGTTATCACTGCGCTTTCAACTATTTTTTGAACAAAGTTCAAATGAAGTTCAAATGCGAATACAATGTCATACAACAACTTAATGTGTTATCACTGTGCTTCATCTAATGGCAAAACCAAATGACCTGGATTGCAGTTGAGATTACATTAAAAGTACATAGTGCAACTAATCAATGCTGTTCGAGATTCTGCACAGATATCTATATTGTGGAGATCTCCAGAGAGACCTTTGCGAGCCATCTTGAACATGCATGCTTTCTATGATTTACATAAGACATTTAGAGTTACAGTAGGCTTACCTCAGTGGCCATGGATGTGTTACTCACTTTAAGGTTGAATAAGAACTCATAATATTTTGCAAGATAATGTTAACGTTAGGCTATTTACTGTATTACAAAAGTCATATCGAATTGTGTTAGGTTGACAACGCAACCAAATATCTACATTTAAAGGAGATGCCTATGTGTTCATGTGTCCATCTTCACCAAAAATCCAAGTTACAGAATAGGACTAAATCAAATCAAACCTTAAAATGAACTTTAAATAAAGTTTAATTTGATTTAGTACTATTCATTAACTTATATTTTTGGTTGAAATGGAGATGTGGTGAATGTGTTGGATTTTCCCCAAACATAACGCTTGTATTCAGGACAAAAATGTAATTTCTTTGACACATTTATTTGCAGTATTACTTTAGTGCCTTGTTGCAAACAGGATGTATGTTTTGGAATATTTTTTATTCTGTACAGGCTTCGTTTTCACTCTATCATTTAGGTTAGTATTGTGGAGTAACTACAATGTTGTTGATCCATCCTCAGTTCTCATATCACAAACATTAAAATGGTTTTAAAATCACCATTGGCCTCCAGAGCCAGTTTCCTTCCTCTCTGGCAACTGACTTAGGAAGGACGCCTGTATCTTTGTAGTGACTGGGTGTATTGATACACCATCCAAAGTGTAATTAATAACTTCACCTGCTTTATTATTATACTTTTTTTTACACACATCTACCAAAACGGTGCCCTTCTTTGCGAGGCATTAAAAACCTCATAGATCTTTGTGGTTGAAATCCACAACTCGATTGAGGGAACTTACAGATAATTGTATGTGTGGGGTACAGAGGTGGGGTAGTCATTCAAAAATCATGGTAACAACTATTATTACACAGAGTGAGTCCATGCAACTTATTTTGTGATTCGTTAAAGCACATTTTTACTCCTGAACTTATTTAGGCTTGCCATACTGTCATTCCCATACTGTTTTTATACTGTTTTTATTTATTTACTTTTCTGCTCTTTTGCACACCAATATCTCTACCTGTACATGCCCATCTGATCATTTATCACTCCAGTGTTAATCTGCAAAATTGTATTATTCGCCTACCTCCTCATGCCTTTTGCACACATTGTATATAGACTGCCCATTTTTTTCTACTGTGTTATTGACTTGCTAATTGTTTACTCCATGTGTAACTCTGTGTTGTCTGTTCACACTGCTATGCTTTATCTTGGCCAGGTCGCAGTTGCAAATGAGAACTTGTTCTCAACTAGCCTACCTGGTTAAATAAAGGTGAAATAAATAAAAAAAAATTGCCATAACAAAGGGGTTGAATACATATTGACTCTAGACATTTCAGCTTTTAATATATATATATTATTTGAAGATATATATATTTTTTTGACAAAACAAATTCCACTTTGACATTATGGGTATTGATCAGTTGACGCAAAATCTCAATTACATATTTTTACAATTCAAGCTGTAACACAACAAAATTGTGGAAAAGGGGTGTGAATACTTTCTGAAGGCACTAAGTATTACACATGTTAGAGGGATACTACTATAGTATTCTACAGTTTACCACAGAATTCTATAGTAAGTACTGTAGTATTATATAGTAAAATGTTGTACTTTTTCATGTTATCAATTGAGGGAAACGCATGAATGCCTATTAGTCCTTTTAACAGTGCAAAGAGGGGTGCCTAATGTAAATACTGGCTTTATGACGGCCAGTACTTCAGAAGAAAAACGGTTTGATTGCAGTCGCTAACGTGTACCTAATTAAAGGCTCTAAAGAGACAGTCAGGCTCCCTGTTGGAACCATTAACGACTAAACACGCAACTATGTCTGAATTAGGTACGAGGCTGGGAGCATCCATGCTGAATAATGGACAGAGGAATCACGTCTAGTACGTTACTAACTGCTCAGGTCAAATATTGTTAACCAGCCATTTGTCTATTAATGGGGTATTTTCCCCGGTTTTTGAACAGGAGATCTATTTACAATGTGTCAGGGTTCTGTGTCAATCTGGAGAACAAAAGTGTTTTTCCTGAGATGGTCAATAGAGGCTTATCTAGAGGGACAGTTTAAGCGGCAAGTCCAGCCTGAAATGCCTCTGACATTAGGTGTCATTAATAAGCCCATCGTGTTAGAGTTTTTTGCTTTCATGGATACAATGACGATCGTCCTGGTTGTCAGATGTAGATGTGCTTTTAACCAGGTCCTGGGACTTCCGTTATGTTTAGCGCAACAACGAACACGATAGAGGAACTGGCTAAAGAATATAGATCATTAGTCCCATTTGGACCCATTTCCTATCTGTTCCTGGATAAGGCTTGTGATTCGATGCACTTTTATTTCGATTGGTTAGAAAGTTTGTCCATAGGACTCGTTTCTCGCGTGATCTGAAACTATACTTCATATTGTTTAATGTAAATAACGATTTTTTAAAAAAGTAATACGTTTGTTTTTTACCTGACAAGTTTTTTGTAAATAGTCATTTACTAATGAACCATTTTTGCAGTCATAATGAAGAGGAATGGCGCAAATGATCCAAATGAAACAGCAACTTCATTTGAAATTCAGTCTAGCAGGTCAATCGATGAACAGCTAAGCTGTTTTAGTGTCCGTGACATCGTCCTGGAGTGTGTGCATGAGTCAGCAGGGGGAGTAGGCTACAGTTGGTGGTGAGGCCTTGAGACCTCAGAGTAGACGGCGAGAGACGGCGAGAGTGAGAGACAGTCAGACAGACGGGAAGAGAGAGAGCAGTAGAGAGCGAGAGAGATAAGAGACAAGGTTGAGAAATGTGAACTAACACATTTGGCTGCCCAGATAAAGGAAACCACAACCTGATTTGTCATTTTTGACAAAAATGCACGGTCACATGAATAAAGATACAATCTTCAGAATCAGATTCATAGCTTTCAAATCCATGCAATCCTGAAGTTCTCAGAACGCAAAGCTTTGAAATTAGCCTTGACCAGATCCTTTTTTTACTTTGTCACTCAGTCTACTGCCTAGTCTATCCATACTTTTACCGTCTTTCCAGATCCCCTTCTCCAGTGTGAAAATGGTCTCAGGACCTTTGTCCTGGGAGGTGGGCGGAGTCGATGTGGGAGGTCCACGACATTGCCCTGAGGTTGAGAAGAAACACAGGCCATATTCACTCGGACCGCCCTCCAACAAGAAATGAAAAAAAAACTTTAAAAAACACATTTCTAAATTGCTTCACTAGGTAGAACCTGTAGCCCCTGTAATAAATTATGTGACAAGTCCCCCCACCACCCAGTCCCAAGTTAATCCTATAAATGTTATTACAATTCCTCCCATTTGGTAACTGCCTAAAAACGAACACACACACACACACACACGTGTTTACATTGGGCCAAGTGATGCAAGCAGTAGCTAAACAAAGGTCAGTCATCTGTCAAAATTAAGGACGCTCCATAAAGCTTTCATTAGTCCGCCAACCACCCGCCTTTATTATTATTTAGCTCACGGCTCATTATGTAGAGTAAACCTTAAAATGGAGCCCTGATTAGGACCCAGCAGTAGAAGGCTACAGTGTTGCCCACCGCGCCGTGTGGATTGTAAACATTAGTTAGTTCCCCGCAATAAAAACGGACTGTTCATTTATTGATATAAATAGAGCATTTGCGAATGGTATTTTCATTGGTTATAATTAGACTGCTATAGTGCATTAAACAGGAGCTAAAAAGTAAACAGAAGGGGAGGATCTCTTCAAGACAGATAATGCTGAACTGGCAGTTTGCTGGAATTCTTAACCTTGAAACTTCATAACATTTACAATGCAAGTGGTGTACAAACAACTGTACTTCATTGTGGTGAACCACAAACCGAATGTATCGATGGGTTAAAACATTTTTTTTTGCATTGTTTATTTTCCGAGCAGCAGTAAAGCTTGCAATATACTACTTCACTAGAAAGACACGCTCAGAGAGATTACATGCAAAGCTTGGGGCGTCAGATTGCTAGTCTTCATTCAACATCAACATGAAGCCACACACCAAAAAAAAAATGATACTTCTACTTTGTCCATACTCTATAGCATTTAGGATGATATACCTTTTTGTGCAGTACACGCCTATGTGGATTAATGGTTGACAATGCTGGTCTTCTTGTGTGCATAAGTCAGAAAGTAGGTTATCAATTTCCTGTGTTAGCCCATGTCTTAAATTCCTCAAAATGATGCAAGCATCAATCCAATCTAGGAAAACCAAAACCAGCTTTCCAGCGACTGGTGGTAAATGTACCACGGCAGTCCAGTTTTAACCCCCAAAGTGAATGAGCACGCAAGAATGTACGTACCATGACCTACTGCAAAAGGAAACAGTATTAGCCCTCCAACTCCATTTATATGTGATTTATGAGCGTCATTATCGAAGGCATTTCTTCCCCTTTAAACAAACCCATCCTAAAATGTATCGACAGATTATTCTAAATCCTGCGGATATTTCTGTGATTACAGTAACGGCCTAAATTAACACAATAACTGAAACCATGACACGATATTTAGAGGGGAAAAACCTTCAGTGGAGAAATCTTTCCCCAAAATATTCCTCAAGACATCACTAATGCATTTCGTTATTGTGTTTCACTCAGGGGGAATAGGGGAAGCATTCCACAAGACAAGAAGACAAGACAAGACCAAAAGACAAGACCAAAAGACAAGACAAGACCAGAAGACAAGACCAAAAGACAAGACCAAAAGACAAGACCAAAAGACAAGACCAAAAGAAAGACCAAAGACCAGAAGACAAGACCAGAAGACAAGACACAGACAGACAGACAGACAGCGTTGGTCCTGTCTTGTGTCTGCAGCACTTTTTTTAAAGACAGAGGAGATCTTTGCGTGAGTGTCTCTAATTGGCAGCAGAGGGGAGCAGCTGAAAGCTGACATCTGCAGCTGATCTTTTTGCGATAAATCAGGTTTGTTTCTCGACTGGCGTGCTTCCACTGAGCTTTCATTCTACTCCCTCTCTCTCTCTATTCCCCTGCCCAGCGGAAACCCAAAGACTAGGCGTGGAGGTCTTGAACACTCTTGACCCGTCCACGTTTTTGGGTGGCCGGACAACTTGAGCTGTGAAACATGCTTCCTGGCCAAACTGGAGAGAAGAGTGGATGAAGAAAATGTGTCTCAATGCACCTCACTGGCTGATAAACATGTGAACAGACCACCGATAAAAAGGTAGTCCCATTGTTATTATTCAGTGTGAGAAATCTAACTTGTACAAATAACCCCCAAATATGCCCTGGTTGAGTAGCAGACTTAATAAAATATTAACGGAGGTAGGTGACGTAAGTGTAGGCAATATTTAAACAAGTGAACCGAGAAGCATCTGATGGAACACTGACAGTGTCACGGCTGGCTGAAGGACTGGACCAAGGTGCAGCATGGTAAGAGTACATTTTCTCTTTATTCAAAAAAATGACGCTGACAAAACAAAGAACAAAAACCAAACCGTGACGCTTTGGTCTATGTGCCCTGAACAAAGACAAGGTTAACTTCCCACAAAACAGGTGGGGGAAAAGGGTACCTAAGTATGGTTCTCAATCAGAGACAACGATAGACGGCTGCCTCTGATTGAGAACCACACCCGGCCAAACACATAGAAATAGAAAATCATAGAACGTAGACTGCCCACCCAAATCACACCCTGACCAAACCAAAATAGAGACATAAAACGCTCTCTACGGTAGGGGCATGACAGACCAAAACCAGATTTACAATTTAAAAAATACAAAAATATGGGGGAGGAGAATCGATAAGTTACATATCGGGATATTATACTGAAAAATATAATAACGCAACAATTTCAAAGATTTTTACTGAGTTCCAGTTCATAAAGAAATTTGTCAATTTAAATAATATCATTAGGGCCCTAATTTATGGTTTTCACGTGAGTGGGAATACAGACATGCATCTGTTGGCCATACATACTGTTAAAATAGTAGGGACGTGGATCCGAAAACCAGTCAGTATCTGCTGTGACCACCATTTCCCTCAGGCAGCGCCACACATCTTCTTCGCATAGTTGATCAGGCTGTTGATTTGTTGTCCCACTTCTCTTTAATGGCAATCAAAGTTGCTGGATATTGGCGGGAACTGGAACACACTGTTGTACATGTCAGCCCAGAGCATCCCAAACAGGCTCAATGGGTGACATGTTTGGTGTGTATGCAGGCCATGGAAGAACTGGGACATTTTCTGCTTCCAGGAATTGTGTACAGATCCTTGAGACATGGGGCAGTGCATTATCATACTGAAACATGAGGTGATGGCCGCGGATGAATGGCACGACAATGGGCCTCAGGATCTCGTCACGGTATCTATGTGCATTCAATTTGCCATCGATAAAAAGGCAATTGTGTTTGTTGTCCGTAGCTTATGCCTGCCCATACCATAACCCCAGCGCCACCAGGGAGCATCTGTTCACAATGTTGACATCAGCAAACCGCTCGCTCACACAACACCATACATGTACGTGGTCTACAGGTGGGAGGCCGGTTGAACGTACTGCCAAATTATCTAGAACCACATTGGAGGCAGCTTATGGTAGAGAAATTAACATTCAAATCTCTGGCAACAGCTCTGGTGGACATTCATGCAGTCAACATGCCAATTAACCACTCCCTCTAAACTTTAGACATCTTTGGCATTGTGTAACAAAACTGTACATTTTAGAGTGGTCTTTTACTGTAACCAGCAAAAGTTGCACCTGTGTAATGATCATGCGGTTTAAATCAGCATCTTGATAGTCCATACACCTGACAGGTGTGACATATCTTGAGGAGAAACATGCTTTTTTTGAGTATGAAAATATCTTGAGTCTTTTACTTCAGCTCATGAAACATGGGACCAGCGTTTATATTTTTGACGATATCGTATCGTATTAACAATATCACAATTTACAGTATTTGCGCAAGTTGGCTGTGAGGCGACGCTCCTAGTGGCCGAAGACTTTAATGCAGGGAAACTTAAATCAGTTCTACCAAATGTCTATCAACATGTTAAATGTGCAACCAGAGAGAAATAAATTCTAGATCACCTGTACTCCACACACAGAGACGCGTACAAAGCTCTCCCTCACCCTCCATTTGGTAAATCCGACCACAACTCTATCCTCCTGATTCCTGCTTACAAGCAAAAATTAAAGCAGGAAGCACCAGTGACTCGGTCTATAAAAAAAATGGTCAGATGAAGCAGATGCTAAACTACAGGACTGTTTTGCTATCACTGACTGGAACATGTTCCGGGATTCTTCCGATGGCATTGAGGAGTACACCCCGTCAGTCACTGGCTTTATCAATAAGTGCATCGAGGACATCATCCCCACAGTGACTGTATGTACATACCCCAACCAGAAGCCATAGATTACAGGCAACATTCGCACTGAGCTAATGGGTAGAGCTGCCGCATACAAGGTGCGGGACTCTAACCAGGAAGCTTACAAGAAATCCTGCTATGTATGCCCTGCGACTGTAACGATTCTCGTTGGTGGAAGGAGATGAGGACCAAAATGCAGTGTGGTAAGTGTTCGTCATGTTTTAATTTAACAAACTGAACACTACACAAAATAATAACGAAGAGAAAACAAAACAGTTCTGCCAGGTGAACAGACACTAAACAGAAATTAAACACCCACAACCAAAATGGGGAAAACAGGCTACCTAAGTATGATTCTCAATCAGAGATAACGAACGACACCTGCCTCTGATTGAGAACCATACTAGGCCAAACACATAGAAATATAACAACCTAGAAAAAAGAACATAGACTACCCACACCAACTCACGCCCTGACCAACCTAACACAAAGACATAAAGGAACTAAGGTCAGAACGTGACAGCAACGAACCATCAAACAGGCAAAGCGTCAATAGAGGGCTAAGATTGACGCCTACACCGGCTCTGACGCTCGTCTTATGTGGCAGGGCTTGAAAACTATTACAGACTACAAAGGGAAGCACAGCCGAGAGCTGCCCAGTGACACGAGCCTACCAGACGAGCTAAATTACTTCTATGCTCGCTTCGAGGCAAGCAACACTGAGGCCTGAATGAGAGCATTAACTGTACCGGACAACTGTGTGATCACGCTCTCCGGAGCCGACGTGAGTAAGACCTTTAAACAGGTCAACATACACAAGAATGCAGGGCCAGACGGATTACCAGGACATATGCTCCGGGCATGTGCTGACCAACTGGCAGGTGTCTTCACTGACATTTTCAATATGTCCCTGATTGAGTCTGTAATACCAACATATTTCAAGCAGACCACCATAGTCCCTGTGCCCAAGAACACAAAGGCAACCTGCCTAAATGACTACCGACCAGTTGGACTCACGTCCGTAGCCATGAAGTGCTTTGAAAGGTTGGTAATGACTCACATCAACACCCTTATCCAAGAAACCCTAGACCCACTCCAATTTGCATACCGCCCAAACAGATCCATAGATGATGCAATCTCTATTGCACTCCACACTGCCCTTTCCCACCTGGACAAAAGGAACACTTATGTGAGAATGCTATTCATTGACTACAGCTCAGCATTCAACCCCATAGTACCCTCAAAGCTTATCACTAAGCTAAAGGATCCTAGGACCTCCCCTCTGCAACTGGATCCTGGACTTCCTGACAGGCCGCCCCCAGGTGGTGAGGGTAGGTAGCAACACATCTGCCACGCTGATCCTCAACACTGGAGCCCCCCAGGGGTGCGTGCTCAGTCCCCTCCTGTACTCCCTGTTCACCCACGACTGCATGGCCAGGCACGACTCCAACACCATAATTAAGTTTGCAGACGACACAACAGTGGTAGGCCTGATCACCGACAACAATGAAGCAGTATATAGGGAGGAGGTCAGAGACCTGGCCAGGTGGTGCCAGAATAACAACCTATCCCTCAACATAACCAAGACTAAGAAGATGATTGTGGACTACAGGAAATGGAGGACCAAGCACGCCCCCATTCTCATCGATGGGGCTATAGCGGAGCAGGTTGAGAGCTAGAATGGTCCAAACACACCAAGACAGTCGTGAAGAGGGCACGACAAAGCCTATTCCCCCTCAGGAAACTAAACAGATTTGTCATGGGTCCTGAGATCCTCAAAAGGTTCTACAGCTGCAACATCGAGAGCATCCCGACTCGTTGCATCACTGCCTGGTACGGCAATTGCTCGGCCTCTGACCGCAAATCACTACCGAGAGTTGTGCGTACGGTCCAGTATATCACTGGGGCTAAGCTGCCTGCCATCCAGGACCTCTACACCAGGCGGTGTCAGAGGAAGGCCCTAAAATGGTTATTGACCCCAGTCATAGACTGTTCTCTTTACTTCTGCATGGCAAGCGGTACCGGAGTGCCAAGTCTTGGACAAAAAGGCTTCTCAACAGTTTTTACCCCCAAGCCATAAGACTTCTGAACAGGTAATCAAATGGCTACCCGGACTATTTGTATTGTTTGCCCCCCCCAACCCCTCTTTATACGCTGCTGCTACTCTCTGTTTATCATATATGCATAGTCACTTTAACTATACATTCATGTACGTACTACCTCAATTGGGCTGACCAACCAGTGCTCCCACACATTGGCTAACGGGGCTATCTGCATTGTGTCCCACCCACCATTCGCCAACCCCTCTTTTACGCTACTGCTACTCTCTGTTCATCATATATGCATAGTCACTTTAACCATATCTACATGTACATACTACCTCAATCAGCCTGACTAACCGGTGTCTGTATGTAGCCTCGCTACTTTTATAGCCTCGCTACTGTATATAGTCTTTTTACTGTTTTATTTCTTTACCTACCTATTGTTCACCTAATACCTTTTTTGCACTATTGGTTAGAGCCTGTAAGATAGCATTTCACTGTAAGGTCTACTACACCTGTTGTATTCGGCGCACGTGACAAATAAACTTTGATTTGATTTGTAGCTGCACCAAAATTCCAGTATTTTTCCTTCATATAGTTTGTTATCATCTTCTTTTTATATAGGGAGCCAATTAGTTTTCAGCACTTTTATTTCCATGACTGATCAAAACTCATTTTCTCAAGGTTCTCACTTGTCCCTATGCAGCAGACAAATGGTGAGCAATATGTTTGGAACATCCAATCGCAATACATATCATATCGGCACCTAAGTATTGTTTCAGACATGCAACACACCAGGGTCCTTTCACCACTAAAGCACTGACTGTGTGTCCACAATAGTCCTTGCACCTGTATTCATACCTGTTGAAAATAACTGGTATAATCCACAGTTAATGAATGTTAGTGAAAAAACATTCGGACATGGGGAAAAAAGTAGAGAGAGACTTACAAAGCAATCACAATTCTACCATGAAGTCTTATTTTTGTAGTACATTGGAAGGACCAAAAAAAAACAAAAAAAAACTCATGCAGAACTGATGATTCTTCCTGCTCACTCTACTCCAATTGCCTGAGGACACAAATGCACTTGTGGACAGGGGAGCTCCGATTACACAGACTAACCAGACTTGGAACACGAGTGAAACAAAGACAACGAGTTACCAAGATCAACATTAGGAACGGATAGTGCGAACTATTGTGTGCGTCTCATTGTATAGATGGGAGAGACAGAGACATACAGAGAAAGAGCGGAGGGGACAGAAGGGGCCTTGGGTTAACTCTCACAGACGAGGAGAAAACAGACATGAGTGGAGGTGGAGAATGTGCTGGATCACACACTGCTAGCTGGAGAACTACAGTACTACAGTGTGCTAGCTAGTGTGTACTAGCACAAGCAACCGTGGTTGTTCCGCAGCTTGTGTGCGTGCACATACAATCCGAGACATAAAAATACCATCTGAGACACACACACACAGACAAGGCGGCATTAGCGAGTGGAGGCTCCTTAGAGGAGGAAGGGGAGGACCACCTTCCTCAGAGAATTTCATAAAACATTAAAACATGTAAAACAAAGTTATCCTTTTTAGATAAAACTATAATAAATATATCCACATCACCACATAACTGATTCAGACATACTGTTTTGCAATGAAGGTCTACAGTAGCCTCAACAGCACTCTGTAGGGTAGTACCATGGTGTAGCCAGAGGACAGCTACCATCCATCCTCCTCTAGGTACATTGGCTTCGATACAAAACCTAGGAGGCTCATGGTTCTCACCCCCTTCCATAGATTTACACAGTAATTATGACATCTTTCGGAGGACGTCCTCCAACCTATCAGAGCTCTTGCACAATGAACTGACATGGCGTCCACCCAATTAAAAGATCAGAGAATGAATCTAGCTAGCTAGCACTGCAGTGCATAAAATATGGTGAGTAGTTGACTCAAAGAGAAAGACAATAGTTGAACAGTCTTGAACAAATTAATTTCTTCCAAAATGAAGGAGAAGCAAGAGAGACGAAGACAGTGGTTTCCTTATTTTTTATCACTTTCAGTTTCACTTACTTAGCTAGCAAGTTAACCCTACTCAAACACCCTGCTCAAACAGAAGGATGCTATGTTGGATAGTCATAGCCAGCTAGCTAACACAACCCTGGGACTCTTCCAAGTCAAGGTAAGCTTTTGGTTTTACTAATTTATTGCCACTGGGGCCCGCTGGTGTAACTGCTACACTGCTTACTGGCTGGACACTGACGTTACTGCAAGATTGTAATGGGTTTACTCACGCATTGGTTATATTAGCTATGTTGACCATGACTTTACTTTAGCTAATATAATGACATCGATGAAGGCTTAGCTTGTAAATATGGTATGGTTTAGCTTGTAAAGGTGTGTTTGCCTGGTCACATACAGCTGATGTGTTGCGCATTGAAGTCCACAAGTGAAGGGATAAGGTGAGAGGAGGGGAGCTCATATATGCGATAAGGAATACAACGTGGCTATATGAAAGTCAACTGTGTTTACGCATGATCACAGGTGTATTCATTCCACAGATTCTGTTGAAGAAATGTTTTAAACGAAATGAAACGGGATGAACATACATTAATTTGTCTAAAAGAAACTCAATGTGTCGCTGTCTGTCACCTCATATTTGTCCCTCGACCTGTGTGAACCTACATTGTAAACTTTCATTCATAGGCTAGGTTGTAGCAACCTCATGATGGGTATAGGGAAAATGTGAGAATCATGTAGTAGCCTAAACCTATTGCTGTTACATTTAGTTGGGTGAATGGAATATGAATGACAGTCACCCAATATGCTGTAATAGAAATAAGGCCATGCTCATGAAAAGTAAAAATCGTCCTCCCTAATTTTAAACAGCACCGACCGCCACTGGTGTCCGCATGCATAATCTGCAGCTGGAAGCTTCTCAAGCTGACTGGGTTGGATTGGTAAAAGTAACAGAATTGAAACCTAGCCCTACACCTTTCCAACCACATGGCGATGAATGGTTAGCTCAACTAAGGAACAGCAGGTTGGTGTTTATTGTTATGAGTCTTGCCCTGAAGGCAGACTGAGCAGTTTCCGCTAGACGGGCAAGCTTTAAAGTCAAAACTGTCTAAATCGTAAAAATGTATGAAAACTAAAACGATATTCACTGTCGTAAATTAGGGTTAGCCGTGTGGTTAAGGTAAGGTTTGTGGTTAAGGTTAGGTTTAAAATCTGATTTTATGACTTCGTGGCGATGCCAGTTTGTGACCACTCCGCAGAGCTGCCTCCAGGGCAAGACTCAAGACAATAAATGCCAACCTGAGAAGGAACAAGGGAAGGAAGCAGTTATTTTAAGAAGCACTTTTTTATACATGGCACGGGAGGAGGGACTCGTTTTGAAAAGGATTTGAGCTTTTGCCCATACCGTGTGATCTTGACCATATTAAACACTAAAATGCAAACTGAATAACAACCGTGTTGAGCGGCGTTATGAACAGGGCCACTGAGTAGTTACTGGAGGCAGGTTGTTTTGCACAACCTACTGCAACTCCATCACACGGATTAAGTCGATTTGTGACTGGTCACTCGCAATAAGGGTCCGCTGGCCACTTACGTGTTTGTTGGGCATTTGACAAACAACTAGACATTCAACCACTATGCCATTAGGTTTGGTAATGCATTTGGAACAAAAGTAAAAACCGCGAGGCAGACAGACAAGCTTCGACTAGGCCAGAGGGGGAAACAACGAAGCAGGTTTGATGAGTCAACTCTGAGTTCAACTCGGTATAACCGGTCATACAAAAGTGGCTCACCTTTTTGCCAGGTCAATTTCTATGGCAACGAATCCTTCAGAACGAACCTGCTCCGGGGCAGGCAAACTCACGAGTTGAGGACCAATGAAATCAGATTCCCCCCTCCCGCAAAGATTGCATCATCATCATCATCTTAATTTGAGGAACACGACTGATAATACTATTTTCTTAAATTGTTTTTTAAAACACAAATATTAATATAAAAATACCTATCACATTACGCATTAAGTAATGACATGATGCATTTGAAAGTTCACGCACAATAGAACTTTTGTATGACTTTATTTGTATCAATAGGAGTGGGGGAAAAGCGCTTGTGCATTGGTAAGCACACCAAATACGGCATAAGTAATAAGTAATAAAATAAAGACGGCACTTCTAAAAGCCTATTTCACACCATAGCCTGCTGAATTTGCAAGATCGTTTTCTTTCATTTTGATTTTGGCACAATTTGTGGCACCAACTCGCCCGTGGATGAATGTTTCACCCTTGTCTCAATGAAGAGTTTGGCGTTCGTCCAGTCATGTGCGACATGCACGCGCAGTTACAAACCAGCTAGAGTTAGCGGCAGGTGGACGAGCAATATCCACCATCGTTGTACGGATGAAGCCTGACCTGGAATGTGAAGCTAACTGAAGCTGGTTAGCTTTAGAAAACCCTGATTAGATCTAGCTTGCTTCGTAGGATACCCCTCATTGCTCTCGTTGAGTAGAACGCACATACCTCTGATGCTGAAGACCCAACATTCACAAAACCAGGTTACCCAAAATATTTTTTTCCCTCTCTGATGAATCACAGGAGAGAAAAATGTTTTAAAATATATGGCCTGGTCCAGTGTATCATTAAAGTATATGGAGCATTACCCATACTGCACATGGCCCGCGGCAGGTTTTTATTGCACGTTTACAACTTGGTGGTGGAATAACAGCAGCGTCTTTGCTGAGGTATAGAGCCTGTGAGCCAGAGAGTTAGGAGGCCGAGTGGTGCACTGGGGACCGGTGTATTTGTCCCAAATGGCACCCTATTCCCTATATAGTGCACTTATTTTGACTAGAGCCATAGGGAACTATATAGGGAATAGGGTGCTATTTGGGAAACATACCGGGACTACATAGGGGCTGGAGGAGAATAAACAGGATCTACTCTATACTCTCTCTTCTGTCTCGCCTGCTTGAGCCCAGAGCAACACGTGGAGCACAGGGCATGGATTGTGCTCTGAGGATGTTCCTTGCACTTTCCTCAGCCAGCTAAGTGATGGATAGGACAGAAACAGTGGATGCAGTGTAGTAAGGAGCATGGTTGAAATGGCTAAGGCCTTCACGATAGTCACCCATCTTACTGTAGGTACTGTAAGAGTCATAACCTCCCAGGTCATAGGTTCCCAAAAAATCTGTGTTAGAAATCTACCATGGCTGATATATCTTAACATTTAACATGACACCGGGGCGAGCGTGAAAAATCTCTGAACTGGGAGCAACAGAGACCCTTTCTAATGTGACCACTTCAAGAGGCCAAAGCCGTGCTAAGCTGTGGTCAGTGCCGATTGCCTGGGTGATGGGGTTCCCCCATTCTCCCGCCCTCCCACCCCCGATCTCTGAGAAAAGCACCCCCGCCCCCAACCCAGCCCCCCAGCCCCCCAGCTCCATGTGTTTTCCTCATTACGCTCCTTTTGCCATTAGAACCACCGTGGCGCTCATTTAACAGTTATAACGCTGGCCGTCGTGCTCGGATCACACCTCTGAGGCTGTAAATGGGGGAGAGGAGGGGGAGGGGTGGGGTGGCGAGCCGGGAGACATGCGCGGGGGCTCACCGAACACGCACACTTTGTTCTCTGGGGGCTCCAGTTACCCCCAGCCCCGGGTGTCATTCAATACCGCAACTGTAAATTTTACATTAAGGGTGTGAAATCACAGATGCACATGTCACAGCGGTGTCATAAAGTGAATTTACTCAGTCGGCCTAAACACGGTCTTAACTCTTTAAGTCCCAAGAGGGAGGGAAATTAAAGATATTCATTTTAAAGTAACCCCCAAAAAGTGTGATATGTTGACATGTTTATGAACATACCTGGCCCAATTTACTTTATTAACAACAATAACCTGTGTAATTATATTTTGCACCCATTCTCTATTATGAAATAATTAATATTTGGACTCAGCCTACAGCTTGTTAAATGTTTAATAGTCTGTGAATGTGAATAATAACTAAGGGTAAAAACTAAGAGCGAGAATGACCTTTATAGTTTGAACAAATTCCTCGGCAGTGGTGTGGTGCATACACAACATGCTGTTCAAGGGTATTAGAGTCTGAAATAAAACAAAGCAACGGTGAAGTCTAGGAAAGATTTCCCATTTCCGGAGATCTTGCCGTCTAGGGTAGACGTACAGTTGGCCTATCCCACAACCAGTATTGGGTGTGTACTTTCAGAGACAACAATGGCACAAAGATGAGAGAAGTATTCAAATGAAGCCTCCAATGAGATTTCCATACTGCATGGGATGGCTGGAATGGTTTCAAGCGGCAGTGAAAGCTGCACATTCTCACCAGACCAATGACAACCAATGACACCAAACAGTTCCAGTGATGGACTTTTAGCATAGGTGCCATCTTTGTTTTCAACAGATTGCAGTGAGAGCCTAGGTCTACAACGGGTTGAAAAGGTAGGATGGGATTCTAAGAAGACTGGATGAGTGTATACAAACTCAAGTTAGCGCTAATCAAAGTGGTGAGTTTATCATCAGTGTGTTGCTTATGCCATGGGAGGAACCAAAAGTCCCAAAGGCTCGGAAACTTAGCCGAGCCAAGTCCACCTGTTACCCCCTCTAAGACCATCCTTCTTATCACGCGCTCCAAAAATATAAAAGGAAATATTCAGACAAGCAGAAAGACAACTATGCACAGCAACTGGGTCCCTTAAGAGGGCCAAGACTGACTGTACAGTCACGCCTTTGGCGGTGCGTGGATTTCCACTTTGTTTATGTTAAAGTAGCAAACGAACACGGTGGCTCAAAAAAAGTGGCAACAGAGGAGCGTGGCTTTTAACAGACCCAGTGAAGGAGGTGGTGTGCGGTCAACAGTCTACACAAAAAGCGTTAAATGGAAAACAACAAAAACATTGCCTGTGACATTGTTTGGAACAACAGTGAATTGCACCGGTTTCCGAGATGAAGGAAGTCGGGTTCATCCGATACAGGGTGATCTAACCACCCTGCAAATGCAAAAAGGCTGAGTTATGACAAATTCATGCATTTCCTTCCCCCTCGCCAGTTCATTTGGCAATGGCTCAATAAATTCTAGCGGTGTCACAGCTCCCTATAAGAGTATTCCCTTGCTTTGGAGTGAGGGAGCCAACATTAAGACTGGTGGCTTGTAAACTGAGCTGATAAGTTTAATTGATAGAAGAAAAAAAAGTGGCGTAGTGAATTGGGGCAGACAGCGTGGATTTATCTCACAGCCTCCATAAGAACATAATATTGTGAACATTTTACAGCGCGGGGGGAATTTTTTATTGTGGCCACAAAAATGATTTACCTTGTGTTGACTTAAATTACAGCACTGCGCCAAAGCCCGCTTTAATTCCACTCTGAAGAGATGTTGGTTAGAGAGGCACAGAACAAATTTTTATAAATTCAAAAACTGTGAGAGCCATTATTGTGTTGCTGTTCCCCAGTATAATGTTTATTTCATTCTACATAATATTATAAATATTATACATCATATATTTTATCAATAGTTGTTCAAGCCATTGTCAGAGCTTTCCGCACAAAAAAAAGTGACCAGCCTTTTCTGTATGGAGCTCTATGAAAACACTGCCAAGCAGATCAGCAATGTGTTACAGAAAGCCAAGATGACTGGGTCACAGAGCAAAGGATTCAGCACAATCCTACAGGATGTGTAGGGGCCAAGTCAAACAACTGCTCAGATATTTACCAAAATGTAATGGTTAGCAGTTTGATAAAACACATCATTGAGTACAATATTTTTTCATGTACAATTAATATTCTATTTTAATATTTATTAGACAGTATTTTGTTAAGATTGTATATAACTCAGTATAAAGTTAATAGCTTGTAACACATTCTATGGATTTAATTTCTAGGCTAGGCTATAGCCAAGACACAAACAGGTTACTACCAGGTTGATGCCAGTCAGGCCTCGTCCCCAGGCTGTTGCGCACAGCGCATATAATCCAGGGACAGCAACGATTCAAAATTGGTTTTAGTGGGAGTGACTATATAATTCTATGCGAGTGACTTTATCGAGTAAAGTATTTATCATTTAATTTTAGCGAATCACACGCTGGGGAGGGTTAGGGGGAAGGTGTTGTGCGAGATGATTTGTTGGTAGATTAAGCTCAGCCTCCCTACGCGTCGGGAGTTTCTCACAATCTTTCCATATTGGCTGACGAAGGCCAAATTTGACACGTTGGTCTACTAGACTTTGCGCATTTCAGTGTATCGTCTGAGAACGAGATTAGTCCCTGTTAATACCCACCTAGGTTCTTATTCGTATTATTAAAAAAACATGATGGAATCATTTTTCGCTAAATTGAGCAGCTTTGAAAAATATTTGTAAAAGTTCACCACAGTGGTCCTAACGATAAGTAACTATAACTGCTTTAGTGATTCCAGACCAGCCAAGCCAGGGAAACAGAGGACTAGTTAAACGCTGCCCATCCAAGACCACACCTAAACCTGGTTATCCATCTGGCTGTCCTGGAGAATTTACAGCACAGGCCAAAACGCCATAATTTAGTACTTTTACTGGTCCTCAGCCGAGGGGATCGTTCACTGGTGTTTTTGCTAGGCTAGACCACCTGCGAGGGTCTCTCATCAACACAACTCAAACTCTGGAGGGACAGGTGTCATCAGTCTCTATTAGATTCCCTTGTCTTGACACTAGATAAAGTGGTTAAACTACTCCTCAAAAGCATGAGCAAAAACTATAACAACAACAATAAATTACATTTGTAAAGTGCCAACTCACATTAAAAACAGACAATTGCATAGACCTCTATATGAATACACTGATTCAAGTTTCCTGAGTAACAGGAAGAGAAAGGAAGTACTAAACCTTCCTTTTAGCGATTAGGTTTCACTTCCCACATTGATCTGCTTGCACTTACACAAAAATGTGATTTAGATAGATGCCTCTAAATTGAATTTCTGTCGTTTCCCATGCAAACGCATTAGAAAACATGGGTGTGACACAGTTAAGTATTGCACCAGAGAATATTATACCAGACTGTAGATTGTGTTTAGCAGGTCAGCAGATCCTCTCAACAACAAAACTCACTGAAAGTAACAATATGACTCCTTTCCAACATTCTTCCCATTTAAGATGAACAACGGCCAAAGCAAGATCAATTTCTGGATCTTTCAATTGCAGGTTCTCTATTGATTCGTACAACAACAACAACAAATCAAATCAAATTTCCAAGTTAATAAAACACCTTTCAGTCTTAAGGGAAAAAAGGAGAACAAATAGAGATCAAAGGGAAGGGGGATCAGTGGAGTGTGTCAGACACTGGCTTTCAACCAGGCTCTGCTGCATTTTTATCCTCTTGATCAGTTAAAGCAAGATGCAAAGGGGCCCAGCAGAGTGGATCGGGGGAAACCGCAGTACTACTGATAGATCAACTA
This sequence comes from Oncorhynchus keta, assembly GCF_023373465.1. Lineage (NCBI taxonomy): Eukaryota > Metazoa > Chordata > Actinopteri > Salmoniformes > Salmonidae > Oncorhynchus > Oncorhynchus keta. The sequence goes on along the minus strand of NC_068448.1, from coordinate 36,763,749 downwards.
TTGGGCCCAATGACACAGGTCCCTGGGCTATTGTCACCAGAGGGTCACGGTGGCAGTGGCTTTGAAGTCCTCTCATTATTGGCTCCTGTTTAAACATCCGTGAGTTTCTTTGACACTCCAATGAACCTTACCAGTCAGCCAGCAGTTAAAATGTACAACCAAGCAAGAGTCACCGGGAGGCAAAATGGGGAGAAAAAAAAAGAAAGAAAAAAAAGATGAGAGGGAGACGTTTATGCAAATCACGTGGGGTTGAGAGGCGCTAGAGACTTGGTGGATACGGAACCGCTGAGGCCTTTTGTCGAACGATTGCAGCTTTGTGTTTGGTCTTGTTGCTAAGCATTTCTCTGCGAGTGAGGCAGCCAGGGCATCTGACGGAAAGATGTTTGGCCCGTTACCCTTTGGATGCTTGTCAATTAGCCAAGCAGATTTTTATCAGACGCCACAGGTGAACTGCTCCAACGTGTGCACCCTGTGACCTCCCATTCGCAGTGTGAGGGTCATTCTGCATAATGAGGCCTGGGGGGAGGGGGTACGAATCTTAGCACCCCTGCCAAATGGGACCCCGTCAGCTCCACCTGAGGAACACCTTCCCTTCCTCATTCAAATTACAAACACATGTTGCCCCGTAGGCGGAGGGAGGACCTCCAAAATACACATGCATCCTCTTTCTTGCTCTCTCAGATTCACTGGTGACTCAAACCCAGAGGCTGGTAGATTGTGACCAATAACAGAAAGAACCCACTGCAATAAAACTCTTTATCGTGAGTCAGAGGAGCATGTTGTCTCTCGTGGGAGTTATACATTCACTGGTACCACAGACAGGGAAGCCTAGCTACTGTACAAAACAATTCCTGCACAATCTAATAGACTAACAGTCTAATAGTCTAACAGTCTAATACAATCACTAGGTGAAACAGGATATAAAGCTGGTGCTGGAACGCTAATGCTCTACGTGACGAGAGGAGAAGAGTCTCAGAGAAGAGGCCTGGCCAGGCAAACTGGAGGAATGTGCGGTGAACGAAAGCCACGACCTTGTATTAGCCTTTGGTGTCTTCCATTGTCATGGACTAATTGGAGGGATGGTTTAACCAACATGGCATAGTGTTTCCTTTGCAATATAAACAAAACGAATTACAAACTATCAAAAGAACTAAAAAGTTTAAAACTGTCCTTGGTTTGTTTCATTCCTGTCTTGACATGTTTTTGGAGTGCTGAACTTATTTTTTAGCCCTTTCCAGACAGAGTTAATCATGGCAGCCAAATAGGAGGTCTGCCTTCTCCTTTGGTCAGCACTGAACATCCTGAAACACAGCTTGGCTAGGTTGGCTCTTTCATACACACACACACACGGCCTGTTTTTAATTCAATTACTGGACATAGTAGGAGGAGTGCTTGATTGTGGTAGTTTGTAGACAAAAAGATTTGCTTCCAAATAACTGCTAGTATGCAGTGCATTTGATGCCAAGGTAATAACATGTCAAGCTAAAAACTGTAAAAACAAAGAGTCACCAAAGTGTCAGCCTATCACTTTGATCACATCCACTAGGGTACGTCAATTCTGTGCCGACTAGACTATTGTATCCCGACCCCTCTGACTCGACTCCCCACAGCAGGCTCCTCCAGACAGCTCTTATTGACTAGCTCCCCCTAGTGTCGGGGCCTCAAACTCCACTCCTGGCTGCCTGTGCTGAGTGAACGTTGGTGTTCTACAGAAGTAGAATAATAATTATATTTAACTTTATGCATTGAATTAAAGTCAGACAAAAATAAATACATTTAAAAACAAAACGCACAAAAAGAATTGGGAGCCTCCGGGTTGTGGTTTGAGAAAGCTGGCCTATACCCAAACAGCATCGTCTCAAGTCAGAGAATTGTTTCCAAAATATTAAAATCAGGACTGTTATTTTAAGAGTGGAAATGGAGGTTACTCCCTGAGTTAGACAACACTGTCCTATAAAGCCACTGACCTCTCATCCGTTTCACTGATCATAGAGGAGAGAGCATGTCCTCAATACCACTGCCCTGGGTCACAATTTGGCTAACTGTCCAGACACTAAAACAAGGTCCAGTGACTTTAGTGTTATCCTCCAGGCAGCGTGAAGGGTTTGACCTCCCAAAAAGTTCCTCACTGACAGTGCTGCTGAATACTTATCATGTATGTTAAATCTCGGTTACGCTTCGCTGGGACGGAACAGAACAGAGCACCTGAATTTTAAGCTAAGGTCATGAGTCGGATGGAAAAGGACTCAAACTGATAACAAACAAAAAAAGAATAAGGGTGTCCTTCAGATTTTTGAGAAACTGTTGTTTTGAGGGACAATTTATAGGACAGCATAACTTGTGTGGTACAATCCTTTGGAGGTAAAGTGGGTTTGTCTTAGCACTCTATATTTAAAACCATGCAGCACATGAATATCTAATCGATGCCATTTCACACAAGACTTCAGCTACCTGTGAGAGCATAGGACATAAAGTGTTGAGGTTTTAGGCAACCTCACTGCAATTTTTGTGGGGGTTTTATCTTAGTGAGCAAACCTGTCATATTTCCTTTTGTCCAGATACCTATGTATTAATAGATCTCGCTAACAAATTCAACACAGCCCCTCCATTAAAACACACTGTTTGTTGGTTGTCACAGTCTAATATACATCCCCACCTATCCACGTGATTTAGTATTCACAATGAGAAACCCATTGTAAAACATGTGCATCTAATATATTATTTAACCATATTCCCTGGTAATAAAACACATTTTCACCCTCTTTTGTGTTTTCCAGACTTGCATTTCCATTATTTTCTCTTTAATCATTAACCACTGCTTTGTATGGGACACATTTTCTCCCACTCTCTGCTTAAAGATTTAAAATGGCCACCTCGTCAGGACATGCCACCCGCGCTGCTTTGACAGACCTGACAAAGGAAGTGTTGGGGGGGGGTTGCCTAAAATCTTAAAATCTGCAGAAAATTCACCTTATTTCTGGCTACCTCCCATCGCAGCGGCACAGTGCTTCGACTGCAGTTTGAGGAATGGCAGTGCTGAGTGTGGATTTTACGTTCTCTCGGTAGGCTGATAATAGGGGGCGCGCACACACACACACACACACACACACACACACACACACACACACACACACACACATCCAAACACCATCCAGTATTAAGCAATGTAAGTCTAAAGCAAAACACAACCCCGCAGACCAGTTGTTTTTAAGATCAAGATGAATTGTCCAACAAAGCCTTAATCAGTTCCATATGAAATTTCTATTTCATACGAAGTTCTATAAAACTGCCACGCTGTGACAAAAACAGGTAAAGATATATTCGCCATATTGAGTGTTCTGTTGTGGGGAGATCTCAGATTTCATTGCACAGTAATTGCAGGAGTTACCCCATGGTCATTCAATGCAAGTGAACGCACGTTTGCTACGTGTCCGTTTTGTCCAGAGTGCAAGTAACAATTGCTGTGTGTAAGTTACCACAGTTTGGTTGCACCAATCCACATCAACGTAGTTGGTTTGCCCCAGTTATTCAAGTGTTGTTGGTGGTGTATTTAAATACAGTGTGGCTGTGGTGTTGTGTTGGAGTCCCTCGTGGGCTGATATGCCCCGCGATGCCAACAATGACTAATGTATTGCCCCCTAAGGAGTCGTCCGGGTGATTAACACACTATAAGAACGAGGAGCAAAGCTGTAACGGGCTACAGGAAACAGCCTGGTATTGATACTGTATCGTATATCAGTGCGAGTCCAATTCAACAGGCTACTTACTGTCTGGGTCGGCACATGCTTTGGGACGAGAGGGATTTTTGCTGTGCAATAACCGCACGTCGCTGTTCGACACTGGATCGTAAAACTACTTACTTCGGTCCGAGGAGGCAGCTTACTTGTCGTGCATTTCATTTGAGTTGTTCTACAATATTTTAATTGTTCGATGATTTGTTACATTGTAGCAGAAGCACAGCCCTTGTGGGTCTCAAACCTTGGTCTCCCAGCCCATAGGTGAACTCACTAGCCAGTGTCTTGCGTTTGTCACGTGTGACTAGTGCCTGCACTCACCAGGAAAGAAGTGACATCAGCCATGAACTGCCTCTCTCACTGCACGTCTTTGCTCAATGACAAAGCAACGCCTGTGAATCTCTGTGTATGACAGCGATAGATCACAAGGCCAGACTTCAAGTTCATTTGGCAGTCATTGAGCCGGGGAGGGAGGCGGTGGCAGGACGGAGATGTTAAAACTAATCTGGTTGTCATCTCCGGGCGTGCTCTCAGGATGTTATGCGCTGGCTATGATAAAGCGGCGGCGGCAGCACCAGGCCTAATTGCCTGGCACCTCTGTAAGGAATGTGTGTGTGGTGTCAGAGCCCCCTCCTTAATTATATTCATTATGAGAGCGTGGCTCATTACGAGATGAGAGGAGGGGACAGGAGGGTAATGAACAGCACCCGACCCATGTCCTCCCGACCCATGTCCTCCCAAGGCTGACAGCCAGGGATGAGAGAGGTGGTCTTGGGTCTCCTTGAAGCAGCCGCAGAGAGAGGATGACACACAGAATGAGAGAAAGAGAGAGGAGTGTGCGTGTGTGTGTGTGTGTGTGTGTGTGTGTGTGTGTGTGTGTGTGTGTGTGTGTGTGTGTGAGAAATACAAATTGTGTGAGGGAGAAAAAAAAATAGATACAGGAAAGAAAGATGGGGCAAAAAGAGGGTGGGGGGAAGCGATAATTATCATTTGATGGAGCTAATAACTGAAGGGGTGGGTGGCGCGATGAAGGGAAGATCATTTACAGGGAGATATCAATCATAAAAAGGGGAACAACAACATCCAGAGTCGGGGCGAAATGGAAGATATAGATCAATAACTGCTTTAATGGAAGGGGGATCATTTGCCTGATTAGTACGGTGGGGGCCTCTGACAGCGGAGGCAGACAAACGAGCGGCAGCATCTCTCTCCCCCGAGCTGCAGATGAGATGGCAGCGTGCTCTGGTGGCTGGCGTTCATTCTTCCGAGGGTCGGGGAGGCTGCAACTCCGGGCCTCCTCCATTCCTCTTGGCAGAAAGCAAAATAAAAGTCACCAGCGAACGATGGCGCGGCGGCGCGCTGTGATAGCAGCCATCCGTTAAGGGCAAATTGGACTGTCACCCTCAGTGTCATTTCCCTGCCGGGCGGATGACAGAGAGAGGGGTATTCACAGGGTGATCACACATAGCAGCAGGGAATGTTCCACAGAATTAACTCCTAACGTGGGGGTGTGTGGGGGGGGAGAGGGAGGAAGACATTATAGAGGGATGAGAGGATAAACAGGCATGGAGAAAAAAGGCAGCTTCATGCGTTTCGATAGAGAGATCTGCCATGTCAATGTGTGTCGTGTGGTTTAAAAACACCTTGTGTTTTGTCAGGAGGATATTTGTCACAACATTTGGCTCATGATCATACCGTTTTAGCATAGCTCAAATTGTTATGTGTGCGTTTACAGAAACATGAGGTTGCGGTTCTGGCGTTGATGGTCTTGAAATAAGAGAGCCATGGTCAGATAAAGAGGCCATGATGCCAAGTCTTTTTTCAACCATAAAACCCACAATCAGCACTTCATGTGTCAAAGGCAACCGTAATTAATAATGACATTGTGTACACACAACAAATGGTTATCTAAGGAGCGGAGACGTGCTCTCACACAAACAAAATCACATCTAGTAGGCTAACATGCACACACACACACACACACACACACACACACACACACACACACACACACACACACACACACACACACACACACACACACACACACACACACACACACACACACACACACACACACACACACACACACACACACACACACACACACACACACACACACACAAATCTGGAATGGATTACTCTAAGTATGATGTTAACTGTAAGGAGTTAAAATGCTTTGTGTGTGTCACGTGCGTGCATGTGTTTGGGTTTACAGGCACACAACCATACACCCCCCCACACACACACACCACTCTCTATTCACTCACTTAAATATTTATAAAGATTGCTATTATTGTATTAACTATTTATTGATTTATAATTTAAAAGATTTATACTGGTCCATTAGAATTGTTCGGGAAACGACTTTCCCCTGGAAGAGATGTCAGGGGCCATTTATTGTATGTGAATGTCAAATCTAGCCTGGCTCAGCCCCTCGGCATTGAGAGAGAAAGACCGCTATACCGGACGACCTCCTTCAGAATCCATTTCATTCCGGTTGGAGGCTGCTGAGCCAAGCGTGGTTAGTTCCCGCTGGAGGGGGTCATGCTCAGTCGGGCCAAACTGTCCCACAACAATGAGAATGGATTGCCCCGGTTCCATTTATTCATTTACATCTCCAATCCATTTTTTTTGCTCCTGCTTCATTCCAGTTGTTTTCTGATCCCTCTTTTCTCGCTCACCTTTGCTGTCACGGGTGGGGAGTGAAAGCAGAGTCGAGTGGGCGATAGTCCTTGTTACACTTTTTGAGGCAGCCATTATGGGATTTTTCATTTTCCATCTTGAAATGAGGGTTTCGGTTGTATAAACCCTGATGGAAGTGAGAGCAGTCTTCATGAGGACATTCAGGCCTGGGCTTTGCTTCGGTGACATCCAACCGTAAAACTTACACAAGTAAAACGGAGTTGAAAATTAGACCCAAACTATAGGAAGTCCCCCGTTTTAGTACACTCCATTCAGCGAAGTGACCAAAGTCCAAGAGCCGATCAATCCCAGAATACATCAGATGTGACATTCAAGTCGACAATATCAGTCAGAGAACACGTGACCAGATTGGAAGTTTGTTCATGTAATTACCCCATCGGTGCTTTGACTTTGTGACCACACAGCTGTTTTACAGGCCTCTCCGTTTGTAGAATGAGAATAAAATCAAGTAAAAAAATCATCATGAAAATCGCAAAACCACGAACAAAACAACTGTTTTTCGAACGCACGCAGTGCCCAGGTTGGACGAAGAAAGGCTGTCCTGTTGTTCATATGAATGAAGGAAGTGAGCAATTTGTTCTATCGTTAGGGATGCGGAGAGGGCCGACATGATGCCAGATGAAGAGTGGATTCATCATAATTCCCGTCGCCATCTAAAGAGAAGGAGGGGTCTGTGGCAATGGGTCGACGCGGCGGGTAGCACTCATTCCATAGGTTCATTCTGCACAGCGAGCAGACGTGAAAAGAGGAACATGTTTTCTTATGGTGCCGGTGAATGACAAGGAAACCATTAACACCAAGGCTTCAGCCAAGGGATTAAGTCCACACATGCTTGGCTATTATTCAAGCTAATTAAGTCATTTTTGGGGCCAGGTTTTTTTTTTGTCCAGAACAAAGGCAAAAAAAAGGAACAAGGAACAGCTTAGCGGGTTTGCAGAGCCGGCAATATCCGAGAAGGGATATGAATGTGTGTTTTGTTACTTTGTGCGCTATTGCAGCAACCTCATTTAATCCGTTGCTCAACGCAATCTTCGGTTACATGCGTGTTAATCACATTAGGCCACATCTATTCATGCCCTCACTACTCTCTCCACACCTGGCGCAGAAAAAAAGGAAACTCTAATTTGAGGAAAAGCATATTATTGGTGATTGTAAGCCATTATTGGACCATTTACTAGCCGATGTTCCTTCAACCATAGAAATTATAATCCTTCCAGGCACTACTGAATGACTGAATAAAAGGCAGTCTGTGTACTCAAATCAATAAACCAAAATCAGCCAATCAATCAAAGAATCCACCAAAGGCGTGAAACTGAGTCTGCTACTCCTCGACGTCAATGTTAACAACCGAGGGAAATTGTTAGGTAGTGCCCCTTTACGGTGGTAAATAAACTGCCCAGTACATCTCTGCAGTGGGATTTCACCTGAAAGCACCTTGGAGAATAAAGGCAGTTGGCTGTTCAATGAGCAGAGGGCACAGTAGTGAGAGAGACGTATCGTCCCAGAGAGAGAGAGAGAGAAGGTGGAGGGAGGGGAGAGGAGAACATCACATCACTGGTTTTACACTCACACACGTCACCACATATCACTCAGGACTGCACCTGACATCTGACACGCGCCATGCAGCCTACAAGGCAGACATGCGGCTTGGAGGAGAGGGGGAGGGGGGGTAGTCTCTCTCTGGGGCTGGATGGCGTGAGTGGCAGGCGGATGGCTGATGGGAAGAGACGCCTCTAATGGCCCGTGAAGTGGAAGACCTCAGGAGACAGCCACAGAGCGCATCTGCCTGTCTGCTCTGGTCATGCTCTCTGCCTCAAACACACTGCCGTACACACACACACACACCACTGCGACAGAGCGAGAGAGCGAGAGAGAGAGAATGACTGGAAGAATCCTTACAATAACCATCAACCACTTGTTGGCAATAGGCTAACATCAACCAAAAGTGCAGCGGTTCCCGTGGAGAAAAGGCCTGATTGGCTCCTCAGACTGAAAGTCAGAGATAAAGTGAGACTGATTGAGTCTCACTCAGCACAATATCTTAATTGTGTTTAATCTGACGGGGGAGTGCTTCCAGTGTGTGTGTGTGTGTGTGTGCATCTCAGGCGGAAAACAAAAATGAGGGACTTTCTATGTCTGATGTGGCTTGCTGTCGAGAGTCTGGTGGAGAGGAGAGCTGATACTGATCCCACTGTGCAGCCAAGAGGAGCAGAGGAGAGGGACGTGTGAAGAGGAGAGCTAATACTGATCCCACTGTGCAGCCAAGAGGAGCAGAGGAGAGGGACGAGTGAAGAGGAGAGCTGATACTGATCCCACTGTGCAGCCAAGAGGAGCAGAGGAGAGGGACGTGTGAAGAGGAGAGCTAATACTGATCCCACTGTGCAGCCAAGAGGAGCAGAGGAGAGGGACGAGTGAAGAGGAGAGCTGATACTGATCCCACTGTGCAGCCAAGAGGAGCAGAGGAGAGGGACGAGTGAAGAGGAGAGCTGATACTGATCCCACTGTGCAGCCAAGAGGAGCAGAGGAGAGGGACGTGTGAAGAGGAGAGCTAATACTGATCCCACTGTGCAGCCAAGAGGAGCAGAGGAGAGGGACGAGTGAAGAGGAGAGCTGATACTGATCCCACTGTGCAGCCAAGAGGAGCAGAGGAGAGGGACGTGTGAAGAGGAGAGCTAATACTGATCCCACTGTGCAGCCAAGAGGAGCAGAGGAGAGGGACGAGTGAAGAGGAGAGCTGATACTGATCCCACTGTGCAGCCAAGAGGAGCAGAGGAGAGGGACGAGTGAAGAGGAGAGCTAATACTGATCCCACTGTGCAGCCAAGAGGAGCAGAGGAGAGGGACGAGTGAAGAGGAGAGCTGATACTGATCCCACTGTGCAGCCAAGAGGAGCAGAGGAGAGGGACGAGTGAAGAGGAGGAGGAGAAAGACAAGGTGATTTTCATAACACTTTACTTAAAGATTGAATCCACGTTTGGGGAAACAGCGCCCCTGTTCACCCCAGCGCCTTTGTTATGTTTCGTTCATGAAGAGGAGGAATCGAGCGGCGTGGTAAAGAAATTGCAATACATAAGGGCTGTTCTGTCATGCCTGAAATGACGTCCAAGGGGAAGGAAACGGTGTTCGTTGTTTGCAGTAACTTCTTTGTTATTGTCAAATCCCAAACGGACTTGGCAGTTTCACCATTTAAGGATTCTAGCTTTTAAGCCAACAGATATAATGCCTTATGGACATGTATGAGCCTTAAGTCATACAATGAGTTAACCGCATAATGCATCTTGTCTGGTAGCTCTAGCTGAAGTTTCATACAGGCAGAACGCTTAAAGAGCACAAAAGCATCTCAAAGTCAAACGGATAGAATGGGGGGCGTGCACACACACACACACACACACACACACACACACACACACACACACACACACACACACACACACACACACACACACACACACACACACACACACACACACACACACACACACACACACACGATCAGCAACTGTTGGGGGCCCACTCATTGCCATGTCGAGGTGATTTGAGTTGCAGCTGTTGACCAAGCCCAGGCCTGGCAGCACCATGGGGTCCGTCACACTCAAACACGCTACATTACACAACACACACACCTCTTAAGTGTATTGTGAAATCTTACATGGAACACTTTTGAGCGTGTGCGGAAATCACAGCCAAATGTCAACTTGCAATAGAACTATGGAGTCGATCACAATATGGGGCATTATAACAAATCCCACAATGCTCTTGGATGAGCAGCATCCACCTTTGAGATTGATAGCATTCTCAACCGTGTGTGTGTGTGTGTGTGTGTGTGTGTGTGTGTGTGTGTGTGTGTGTGTGTGTGTGTGTGTGTGTGTGTGTGTGTGTGTGTGTGTGTGTGTGTGTGTGTGTGTGTGTGTGTGTGTGTGTGTGTGTGTGTGTGTGTGTGTGTGTGTGTGTGTGTGTGTGTGTGTAACTGGCAGCCAGTAAAGCCAGTGATGTTGTGCCAGACACCCCGAGCACTGGTGGTTAGGCACATTTTTATTCCCCCCGCTCTGCCCCACATTCATTTTTCTCCCCCCTTCATTCTCCTCTCTCTCCTCCTCCTCCAGGGCCCTCTGTTTGCCTCCTAATGATCCTCTGCCTTCTGTTTGTGGCTCTCGTTCGCCCTGTGAGAAAAAACAGTAACTCCGAAAGCAAGCGGCTTCTTAATTTTCCCTGACAGCCTCCTTTAAACATGCAGGCCGAAATCCACGCTTTAATTGAAAGCACATTCCTATTCCAAACAAATTAAGCACAATTAAGCCCTCTGAGTTATGAGCATCTATCACTGTGCGATGTTTAGGTAAAAATCACCACGTTTAGATCAAAGTCCGTCGACCCCTTTGCTTAATTGCCTCATTAAGACCCTTTGCTATGGGGTTCATAAATACGGGCCTGCTAGTTTCATTTGGGAATTACTCTGAAAGACAACCCTTAAACTAATCGCTTCCACATTTCCATAAAAGGTTCATCTGTTTTAAGTAGAAACAAAATTAGATTTTTTCTTCTTCATACTGAACATAATTTGCTTGTCTTTTTATCTTACAGTGTGATTTATCTTTTCATTAGAAATGGAGAGTATGGAAGAGGCGAGAGGAAGAGGCGAAAAGAGAGGGTTTACTCCATCCAAAATCTGTCCACAAAAATAAGAACACGAAGTGAGGAATTTTTGTATGAAGTTCAATGTGAGTGTGTCAAATATGGTCAATAAAAAAAATTCAAATCGCTAATTTGCTAAGTGAGGCTTATTTGAGGGAATAGAAGTTTCGTAATGGCTGTTACAAATGCAGTGATATAAGTGGATGCACGTGGCATTTCCACAACTTTGAGGGTGGGGGACAACTTTATACCGGAGTTGTGCCCGTTGTTCCCGAGCATATCTCCCCTCTCATTGGCCAGAATGGTCCCACCTGTTCTCCCATTCTTCCGCCTGCCTTCCAACTTCCATTGTTAGAGTGGTCAGTCTATGGTACAGTACGGTAGAGGGGCAGTCAAAGGTGTACGCTCCACTGTGGCAAGACACAAACCTCCAACAAACGCACCGTGGCAAGAGAACAGTTTAATACACCATGAACATCTTGCTACCTAAAACCAGCAAACAGTTATAAGAAAACATTATTTTTAAAGGGGCCTTAGGTGTGGAGCCAGGTGACAGGAAAACCAGGTGACAGGAAAACCAGGTGACAGGAAAACCAGGTGACAGGAAAACCAGGTGACAGGAAAACCAGGTGACAGGAAAACCAGGTGACAGGAAAAGGTGTCACCAAAAAAAAACAGCAAATCACATCACATTGAGTAAAAATAACATGGCTACATACAGGGAGTACCAGTACCGAGTTGATGTGCTGGGGTACGAGGTAATTGAGGTATCTATGTACATATAAGTAGGGGTAAAGTGACTAGGCAACAGGATAGATAATAGACAGTAGCAGCAGGCCGTACTCACCACTCTCTGTAATGCGTTGCAGTTGCCGTACCAGGCGGTTATGCAGCCAGTCAAGATGCTCTCAATGGTGCAGCTGTAGACAGGAAGATTGTACACAGCTGAACCGATTCCCCCTCCCCTTCTAAGAATGCCATATGAGCTTGACTGGCTTTGAAATTTAAATGTAGAAATGAGGTGTGCACTCCTAGTCAACATGCTTTTCCAATTTGGAGGGCAGCCTTACTGGAAAGGGGGGAGAGAGACAGAGAGACAGAGAGACAGAGAGACAGAGAGAGAGACAGAGACAGAGACAGAGACAGAGACAGAGACAGAGAGAGAGAGAGAGAGAGAGAGAGAGAGAGAGAGAGAGAAAAGCAGATGACAGAACATTTGTTAGTGATCCAGTTCCACATACCATGTGGCTTCATTACCATCACGCAGAAAATAGGACTAAATCAGTTTGAATATAGAGATCGATTCTGCAAATCCAAACTCCATGTCAGACTGACCAGGAGAAAGCTCCCTTATGGAGGTCATTTGTTAACTCCACTTCAATCAGTGTAGATGAAGGGGAGGAGACAGGTTAAAGAAGGATTTCTAAGCCCTGAGACAATTGAGACATGGATTGTATATGTGTGCCATTCAGAGGTTGAATGGGTAAGACAAAAAATGTAAGTGCCTTTGAACGGAGTATGATAGTAGGTGCCATGCACACCGGTTTGTGTCAAGAACTGTAACCTTGTTGGGTTTTTCCAAGCTCAACAGTTTCTCAACAGTATCAAGAATGGTCCACCACACAAAAGACATCCAGCCAACTTGACACAACTGTGGGAAGCATTGGAGTCAACATGTGCCAGCATCCCTGTGGAACGCTTTCGACACCTTGCAAAGTCCATGCCCCGACGAACTGGGACTGTTGAGGGCAAAAGGGGGTGCAACTCAATATTAGGAAGGTGTTCCTAATGTTTTGTAGACTCAGTGTATATCTTGACAGTTCTTTGCAGTTGGCTGATATGGCTTCTGTGGCGGTGTGTGTATGTGTTCATGCATGCGTACATGTGTGTGATAAAGATCGGCGGCTTCTCAGTGACTGAGTATTATGGAGGACAGTCCTGAGTCAATGCTGAGAGGAGAGCACATAAGCAAGCTCTATTCAGATGTGAAGATGACTGATAATGCAGGAACAGCGGGACCCCTTGCTGAGCTCATTGGCCCCTAAGTGCTCCTTCGCTGAATGTGTCCCTTATCTTGCCCTGACAGCACTAATAGAATATGCATAGCTCTATTAACATACAAGATAATGGCCCCCTTGAGGGGAGTGGGGGGCAGTGACATAAAACTTTAAGTAGAAATCAAAACATGGGGAAAGAAAGGAGGATAAAGGAGTGTTGTCAGCCAGTGCAAACAGGGCCAGGGGCCTTGGTCTTGCACGCCTCTATATGCTCCAGGTGTATGTGCATGCACACACCACCAACACTTCCACACACACACACGGTCATGCACACAGTATGAAAACACATTATGCGCATACACACACACACACTGCACACCCATCATCATCTTCCATACCCCAAGGGCATGAGAGAAAATGAAAGGGGATAGGATGCAGTAAATGCCATCGTGTCCCTCGAAAGGAGTGGGAATAACATTGTCTTTATGACAACAGAAACGCATTTGCAGACACTGTAAATGATTGTCTCGAGCAGAATAGCAATGCGGTAGAAATGATGAGGAAGTTTGTAGATTTGAATTTGTCACGTGTTCTGTTTGTCCGGGCTTTTCTGTACAATACTGTAAATTCCTCTGAAGGTGCATCACTTGGGCTGAGGCACTAGATCACCTACTGAGCAGCAAGGTATAAAATATGCTTCATTGTTCGGTGTCATAGACAGCTAAAGGAAGATTGGTCAACTTCAGAGTTGGACAACAGGTCGCAGACTCCAGTTGCAATTTGTCAATATTGCCCGGGAGACAATCCCATGGCAGCCATGTTCTTGACATCTGATGCCGATGGTCGGAGATCAACAGAATTATTCTTGGTTGAAACTCTCAAACGGCTCAACTCTGTCTATTGTTCAGAGGCAGTCCAAACTGGCTAAATGAGGCTAATTGGGACTTTAAAGAGGATTGACGTGGTAAACATCTACCTCAGGCTGGCATAAACACACACGTGCCAACTCCCTGGGCAGGCAGGAGAGGTACTGTGTGTGTCCAACAACAGAACAGCTCTCTGTATAAATCTGGAGGGTTGCACAAGCTACATTTGACAGAGCGGTTTCGACCAGCCCTCTCGGCTTTGCTACATTTCAAAGCAAAGCCAAATCAGATAAGTAACAGAAGGCCGTCCAGAAACGCACACAGCACATAAGAAAGCAATTTACTCCCAAACGACACACACAAAATAATACGAAGTGGAGCGAAAAACAAAAAAAGGGGGGCGGCGAAAGTCCAATTTAGTCACGTCCGAGAGCCCCGGACCGGGCCGATTACTCCGAGGTCGACGGACAGATTTAGCCCACTGCATTTCCACTTATTAACTTTTATTAAAGATATGTTAACCTTGGGGACGAGCCTGAGGAAGCCGTGTCGGAGGAGGTTAAGAATTAACGCCTGGAGGGCCAATGGTTTAAGGATGAAATTGCTCCCTTAGTTTTCTTTCTTGTGTGTGTCTTTTACAAGCCAGCTATAATAAGTGTGCAAAACAAAATCAACACTAATAAGGCAATAATAATAATAATTGCATCCTCCATTATAATTATGGTGATTATGGAGACCTCCTTGATATGCATTTCTGTCGATATGAGCCATATGTGAACACAAGCAATTATGCTAATCATTCCACGGCCAAGCGTGTAACGCTAAAGTGGAATAAAGTTCAGCTGCCTGAATAGGAAATACCATTGACATATGGATGGGGCAACCTGGACCATTGGAGTTGGGAGATACTAAAAAGGGAACCAATCATTTGTGTAGGTCTAGGGAATGAGATGTTTTAGAGATGCTGGCCATTGATTGACTAGATTAGCTCTTTAGCTCTGAAACTAAACATATTGATATTGCCTGCTTGCGCGAGAAATGACTAATTCCCAATCACAAATGTCTATGGGGCGGCAGGATAGCCTAGTGGTAAGAGCGTTGGACTAGTAACCGAAAGGTTGCAAGTTCAAATCCCCGAGCTGACAAGGTACAAATCTGTCGTTCTGCCCCTGAACAGGCAGTTAACCCACTGTTCCTAGGCCGTCATAGAAAATAAGAATATGTTCTTAACTGACTTGCCTAATTAAATAAAGGTAAAATAAAAATAAAATATACTGAGCAAACATATAAAAACGCAACATGTAAAGTCAGGTCAAGACCTTGTTGAGGACAACAAGCACGCAGATGAGCTGAGATGGTTTCTGACGGTTTATGCAGAAATTCTTTGGTTGCGCAAACCCACAGTTTCATCAGCTGAAATACAAGATCCCAGAAATGTTCCATACGCAGAAATAGCTTAAACTGACAGGCATACCAAGAAGCTGATTAAACAGCATGATGATTACACAGGTGCACCTTGTGTGGGGGACAATAAAAAGGCCACTCTAAAATATGCAGTTTTGTCACTTGACAATGCCACAGATGTCTCAAATTGAGGAATCGTGCAATTGGCATACTGACTGCAGGAATGTCCACCAGAGATGTTGCCAAATAATGTAATGTTAATTTCTCTACCATAAGCCGCCTCCAAAGCTTTCTTTGAGAATTTGCAGCATGTCTAACCGACCTCACAACCGCAACCCACGTGTAACCACGCCCGTCCAGGACCTCCAGATCCAGCTTCTTCACCTGAAGGATCGCCTGAGACCAGCCACCCGGACAGCTGATGAAACTGTGGGTTTGCGCAACCAAAGAATTTCTGCATAAACCGTCAGAAACCATCTCAGCTCATCTGCGTGCTTGTTGTCCTCAACAAGGTCTTGACCTGACTGCATTTTGGCGTCGTAACTGACTTCAATCAAATCAATCAAATTTTATTTATATAGCCCTTCGTACATCAGCTGATATCTCAAAGTGCTGTACAGAAACCCAGCCTAAAACCCCAAACAGCAAGCAATGCAGGTGTAGAAGCACGGTGGCTAGGAAAAACTCCCTAGAAAGGCCAAAACCTAGGAAGAAACCTAGAGAGGAACTATGTGGGGTGGCCAGTCAGTCCTCTTCTGGCTGTGCCGGGTGGAGATTATAACAGAACATGGCCAAGATGTTCAAATGTTCATAAATGACCAGCATGGTCGAATAATAACAAGGCAGAACAGTTGAAACTGGAGCAGCAGCACAGTCAGGTGGACTGGGGACAGCAAGGAGTCATCATGTCAGGTCGTCCTGGGGAACGGTCCTTGGGCTCAGGTCCTCAGAGAGAGAGAGAAAGAAAGAGAGAATTAGAGAGAGCATATGTGGGGTGGCCAGTCCTCTTCTGGCTGTGCCGGGTGGAGATTATAACAGAACATGGCCAAGATGTTCAAATGTTCATAAATGACCAGCATGGTCAAATAATAGTAAGGCAGAACAGTTGAAACTGGAGCAGCAGCATGGCCAGGTGGACTGGGGACAGCAAGGAGCCATCATGTCAGGTAGTCCTGGGGCATGGTCCTAGGGCTCAGGTCCTCCGAGACTTCAGTGGGAAAATGCTCTCCATCGATGGCCCCTGGCACTCTGGAGAAGTGTGCTCTTCACGGATGAACCCCTGTTTCAACTGTACCGGTCAGATGGCGTCGTGTGGACAGAGTGCCCCATGGTGGCGGTGAGGTTATGGTATGGGCAGGCATTAGCTACGGACAATGAACACAATTTAATTGTATTGATGGCATTTTGAATGCACAGAGATTCCGTGACGAGATCCTGAGGCCCATTGTCGGGCCATTCATTCGCCGCCATCACCTCATGTTTCAGCATGATAATGCACTTGCCCCATGTCGCAAGGATCTGTACACAATTCCTGGAGATGAGACTGTCCCAGTTATTTTATGGCCTGCATGCTCACCAGACATGTCACCCATTGAGCATGTTCGGGATGCTCTGGATTAACGTGTACGACAATCTGTTCCAGTTCCCGCTAATATCCAGGACTTTGCACAACCATTGAAGTGGAGTGGAACAACATTCCATAGTCCACAATCAACAGCCTGATCAACTCTATGCAAAGGAGAGGTCGCGCTGCATGAGGCAAATGGTGGTCACACCAGATACTGACTTGTTTTTAAGGTGTTACCAACAGATGCATATCTGTATTCCCAGTCATGTGAAATCCATAGATTAGGGCCTAATTCATTTATTTCAATTGACTGATTTCCTTATATGAACTGTAACTCAGTAAAATCTTTGAAATTGTTGCATGTTGCGTTTATTTTTGTGTTCAGTGTGATATTACACGGCTGACACAAAAATCAGGTTTGGCACAACTTTTATGGGCTATTTTGGACCTTTAACAGCTCTGTGGTCTGACTCAAACAGACTAATAAAATATTGCCTGCAATGTAACCAAGGCAGACACTATTAAGAGCTATCAACTTCATCTCTAGCTGGGCGTCATTACTGCAAAAAAGTAAACTGGTGGAGCAAAGGCATGCTATTGAAATGTGGTTTATTTACTGTGTTTATTGCATGGTGGCCAGTTTAACAGGCTGTCCCTGGACTATGTCTAGTCACGTACCAAATGGGATCGTTCCAGCACACAGTCCAATGCGCAGAATGACTAGGCTATAATTAAGCCATTAACAACTGCTCAAGATGGCTGACATGACGGACTCTGCTTCGTGGATTTCAGCGATGATGACATAGAAGACGCCGACCAGTAAAAAGCCCAGGTCTTGAACTTGAGCAGTTGAGAGACGATTGAGTACCGCCTCCACAACATTAGCGTAAAATGGATTGGAATTGTACGGCTGCACTGTAAAAACGTCTCGAGGTTCCCTCTGGTCCATACACATGGTTTGGCAGGGTGACAAAACAAACTGGGCCCGGCACCAAACTCCCAACGTCTATTTCATGGTGGCTTAGCACTTGCTCTTTCACCAGATTACAGTTGCAGTGCTTTAAAGGCCTTGTCCTTCATACTGATTTACCAAGTCAACGTCCAATCCGTTTGGCCAGATATCACTGGGTCAGAATACGAACCGGTATGAGAGAACGCGGGAAAAAACATCCTTATCGTCACCGTGGACCAGGTGGCTCAGTCAGCCAGATACTTTTTAAAATTTAACTTAACGCGACTGCAATTCATTTGGAAGGTGCGGCGTTAATGCAGAGAATGATCTGATGATTAGAACCATAAGTGCGACACGAGTGTGAGTTTGACTCTGGGAGCGTCGACTACGAAATGTGATATACATTGTGTGTGACTGTGCGTAGGCTTTCCTACAGGCCTGGGCTGCAGCTCGCTCGCTCGCTCGCGCACACACACGCGCTCACACACACTCGCTCTCACACACTCGCTCACACACACTCGCTCACACACACACACACACACACACACACACACACACACACACACACACACACACACACACACACACACACACACACACACACACACACACACACACACACACTAGGACCTGAGCCCAGGATTTCCTGGATTTCTCTCCGAGCCCCTCTATCCCCCACACACTAGCACACGTACTCAGCACGGGGACAGGCAGAGGGATGAGGTGATACTCTGACTGGTCTATTTCCTGTACTGCACCACAGAGAAGAGTGGCCTCGCACCAGTTTCTCACTGACAAGCGCAGTATGTGTATAACTGGAATTTAAATCAAACCTGAGAAACTTACACTTGAGAAGAAGAAAAATCATTATCGAACAAAAGCATGTTGTTTCAGCAGCAAGTGGCCGTGGGATTGCGTGAATCCTTACTGTGGATTTAATGCAGTGTGGGATTGATTGAATTCGACCCCATGTCTGTCTCTCTTTTCTCCCCTACAATAAGGTGTCCAAGGGGGACTCTGTCCTAGTTCCCTGCCGTGGCTCACTTAACCATGAGATTGAGAGGAGGGGTGTACACAGAAGGAACCGTTGTTGATTACTCATTACTTAACCTGTAATGTGTTGGGCCCCTGTGTCTGCATGTCCTGCTCCCCCCCTCTCCCCCCCCTCTCCCCACTCTTCTAAATAAATGGAAAAATATTCGCTGCCCCGGGCTACTGGTGAACTTCTCACTCTCTGCATCCAATTTGGAGCAGCGCCCCCGTGATGTCAGCAGACCGTCCAGAACCAAAAGGAAGAATGGGGGCCAGGAAAGACAGAAAGAAAGAGAGCGAAAAGGAGAGCCAAGCGGGGAAAAGTGGTTTGGGTATGGAGGTGAAGAAAATGGTAACCTTGAGACCTCCAAGGTCACAGTTCTTAACCCCGGTATTTAAAATCCAATAACACTTTATGAATGTTTTAGTTAGGAGTCATTAATGCAGCCAAGCATCCGTTTCCAAAAGAATACAAAATGAGATGCTGTTCCCTGCTCCTTTCCTCCCACTCTCTCTCGCGCTCTGCCTCCAGGCATCCATGTCCTGGTGTGTTGCGAGAGCTGTGGCCCCCAGGACTCAGGGCCGCAGTGCTAAGCCTCATCAATCTCCACTGACCATCTGAACCAAGGCATATAGACGCAGAGGTGGTGTGGACACCACTCGGGCTCAAGTCTGGTCCTTCAAGCATTGCACTTATGAGCTCCTACTGACTTGAAGTTTTTATTTTTTTATCACAGGAATCGGTACGTTGTGCGTGCTCATCTTAACAGCCGTTCTGAAAATGTCAGAGGTCTGTCATTGCATTATGATTAATCAATGAACATGAATCAAGAAAAGCACAGCGACACAAACTAAAACTGTCAAGGTCAGCTGATCAATTCAGCCGTAGAAAAAAATCCCGCCGGGCTTGAGTGCCATCGGCAAAGGTCTACATACTGCACAACTCAAGAGTGGATTAACAGCTATAGTTTTCAGATTGGGCAGCTTCTCAAGCATGACTCAACACAAAACCCGACACAGTCCACGAGCCTCATTCTCTGATTGGCCGAAATGATTCCACTACAATGCAGCAAGAAGAAGAGAGGGAGAGTGAAAGAGAGGGCCAGTGCACTGCTTAAATAACAAAACAGGGTTTCATACTCTCCCATTTGACCAACGATGGGAGCCGGTCACCGGAGAGAAAGGGGCCACGGGTGAAATGGGGAACAGAGGAGTCGTAGCGGTGATGATGATGGAGTGACTGCAAATATGACTCAAAACAAGTCATTTTGGAGATGGCGGGCTCAGTAAAGGCTGGCCTGTTAACTCGTGACCTTTTGAGCGTGACCCGTGGGGGCGGGGCTCCACCGTCGAGGACGGAGAGAGAGGGCTGTGCAGTGTCAGGTCCATTATGACCCGATAAAAACTCTTGCTGCTCTCTGGCGAGGGGCCATCCATCATCTGGGCCTCTCTAATCAGCATGTTTGTCACTGTAACTAAACAGTGGGCTGAGCCACGCCGCCACACTATTGGCTGTGACAGGGAGAAATAAATCTGCCGCTGGCCAATGGGCTGCGGGCAGCAGAGCGTGACAGGAAAGGTGACAGCCCTCTCCAGGTTCTTGACTAGCGGAGAGATTAGTGGAACTAGTGCAGACTTTGGGGCCAAGGAAGCATTGGAACAGTTTAACTGTTCTTCAGGCGGTAGTTGAGAGTACAGCTAGGGCGGCAGCGGTGTGTAGGTGTGAAAGTGAGAACGCTTTGTCCCCCCCTGCACAAACAGGTTCATTTGTTCAGTTAAGAGAGACTCTGGTCTCTTTGTAACGGGGAACACATATGGGTTCTGTTCACTTTCCCACCGACATCTTATACTGACAATCCTCTCAGTGGACACAGGCCTCAGATATGATGAACCATTTTTTAAATATAAAAAAATCAGATTATAACTACTACTACAAATTATTCATTCCTTTTAAAAGAAGAGGATTAAAAAAAATATCAAACTTCTATCTTAAGTTCTTACGAACATTTAGAGTATTTAGAACATTTAGAGTATTTCTCTCCATTATTCTTCAACTAAATGTACTGTAACTCCAAGTCTTGTCCTAAAGAGAAAAGTCATTTGGGATTGAAATAAGCATTGTATGGGGGATTGGGTCTGCTGGTTTGGTTCTTGGGCTTGGAGGTGTTTTGTTTGCTTAAATCTCTGTGGGCTGCCTGGAGGCCAGGCGGTGAACAGAAGCTCAGAGCTGGAGCTGTTTGACCACTTGGCTGGGGAGCTTTTTCCACACAGGCTTCGGCAGCAGCTGTAGGCCCGAACGACGACAATATTTCTGCAGAGGCACTGTACATACACTCACATTCAGCGCTGAATACTCCCAGCACTTTCTCCTCTGCACAAGAAGAAAAAAAAATCCCTGCTAAATTTCAGGAAATCACAACTGGCACTGTTATTTTGAAGCTTTGATGACCTACATCATAACAGTGGACCTCCTCTCCTCTGGTCTTTGGCTGAGGGGGGCTCGACGGTCCTGGATCACTCAGAAGCAGTCCCTCTGCCTGCAGCCTTTCCTTTACAACCCAGAACAGTAACACACATCAGCCCTTTTCACAATCTGTCAAAGCCTTGAAGTTTTTAGCTTTTCAGCTCTGCTCCCCTACACATCACATGGAGAGTCAGGGGATGAATGCTAGGAGAGGAAAAAAACAAGGAAGAGCTGAGGAGAAAAACAAGGAAGAGCAGAGGAGAAAAACAAGGAAGAGCTGAGGAGAAAAACAAGGAAGAGCTGAGGAGAAAAACAAGGAAGAGCTGAGGAGAAAAACAAGGAAGAGCTGAGGAGAAAAACAAGGAAGAGCTGAGGAGAAAAACAAGGAAGAGCTGAGGAGAAAAACAAGGAAGAGCTGAGGAGAAAAACAAGGAAGAGCTGAGGAGAAAAACAAGGAAGAGCTGAGGAGAAAAACAAGGAAGAGCTGAGGAGAAAAACAAGGAAGAGCTGAGGAGAAAAACAAGGAAGAGCTGAGGAGAAAAACAAGGACGAGCTGAGGAGAAAAACAAGGAAGAGCTGAGGAGAAAAACAAGGAAGAGCTGAGGAGAAAAACAAGGAAGAGCTGAGGAGAAAAACAAGGAAGAGATGAGGAGAAAAACAAGGAAGAGCTGAGGAGAAAAACAAGGAAGAGCTGAGGAGAAAAACAAGGAAGAGCTGAGGAGAAAAACAAGGAAGAGCTGAGGAGAATCTAATTTGGAGTTTCAATAGGCTATAGATTACAATTAAAACATTTATTTCAATTGACTCAATTTTTAACTTCTGTTATGTTTATCTACTCTGAGAATTAAGTTGAGTTAAAAATGTTTAACTAGCTAGATTAGACCATTCAAAAAACGTAAAATGTTAAGTCAGCGACGTAACAGTGTGGGTGTAAATGGTTTTCTGACTTCCTCTAACTGACAACAAATACCACATCTCTCCAGTGTCAACATACATCCTGTGCTAGTAAGAGTCTTGGAGACACTACACACAATGTACAGAGAACGGGCAGGACACATCCTTCACCTCTGCTCTATGTTAAAGCATACAAGACATGAGAGCACTCCAGCTGTCTTATCAGCTTGGCAACATGTTCACCGAGACAGGGGGGGGGGGCACTTATGGTTTAAGACCACATACTCCAGACTTCCACAACCTCCTTGTGTCAGTAGATAACAGTTTAATAAGAAGTCTGTTTTTTGTTTTTTTTCCAAACCCTGGTAGTAACCCTGCATCGCATTTCACACTCCGTGGGTCAGGGTGGAGGGGGAGAGGAATACATGCACTCATTTCTACAATGTAAAATGACACTATATCAAATCAAGCATTTCCATGTGTTGGCTGCTGCTGCTGCACTGGGTTGTCCGACAGGCGAGCAACAGTCACCGTTTGGGGCGAGGAGAGGGCATTCAGTGGGCTCTGGAGCCTCCTATTGAGACAGAAGGGTAAGTGCCTCAGTCAGGACTATCTGGAAGAGGACACTGCATGGAGGTCTCAGGCAGGGTCAGAAATCTTTAAACAACTCCAGCAAGAACTACATACATAGTATGACTAATTATTGTCTTGATCCAGAACATTGTATTACTGTACTACAGTCACCACTTGTGTACATTGTACACAAGTGGTGACTGTGGCTCTACAGGGCCAGCTAACCCCTCCCAGCCTCAACCCTCTGCTCTCACCAGCACTGGGGCGGCCACAGTTAATAAGGTATCTCAGCTAAGCTTCTGCAGACCCAGGGAGCAAGGGGGACTGTGGTGTGTGAGACCGACTAACTCTCTGCTGCTGAACTTTGACAGTTTAATGACTTCGACTTCACCATTATGCATGTGAATTCTTCACATAAATCTATAAGGGCACCGAGAGCTTGTCTGGGGGCCAGCTCTGATAATTGCACAGTGCACCGCAGTGTCAGGCTTTATGACATAAGAGGATGTTCCACTACACAACGGAGCCACATTTTGGTCTGCCGTCAGGGATTATGATTATTATAAAAGGTCAAAAACTACCAAACTGCCGCCCTCGAAAGTTCAACAGCTTCTGAAAAACATCCCCAAAAACATTTTGAAAATCCCAATTTCTCCAAGATGGCACAGCACAGTAGAATTCTGCAGTAATGCAAACAGCGCTGCTTCCCCAGTCTTCTAAAATAAATCAAATTAGCCACTCTACCCCGCAGGATGGGTCAGTGGCTCAGGCAGTGGCCTTTACTGGAAGCTCCCCTTTGCCAAACGTGTCTTTACAGACATAAATTAGCCCGGGAGTTCTTGGCTAAAACATGTCGGGCTAAACGAAGATTGAGCGATGAGGTCGAACAGGGGAGAATCGGGACCAGGGGGACTGGCGGGAGTGAAAACCTCTCGTTTAAATCCCAACCCCTCCTCTGAAACCCCCCAACAAAAAAAATGTAAGGGGAAAAACCTCCAGTACATGAGTTGGCACCAGCTAGGAGTCAGGAAGTCCAGGAGACGCCTCTGCCTGCTCTAAGAGTGAAACCCAAAACCAGTGACATAGCCAATACATGTCATATTCTCCCAGTCATGAACAGTTTATTTTTCAAGAAGGAATTTCAACCTAAAACCTGCTCTTCATAATTATCCTGATTTGTTTGAAAAAACAAGGTGGATAGTCCTGGTCCAATCACCAACAAGAGAGCACTGTTGTCTGGGGGGGAAAAACACACACACACACACACACACACACACACACACACACACACACACACACACACACACACACACACACACACACACACACACACACACACACACACACACACACACACACACACACACACACACACACACACACACACACACACACACACACACACACACACACAAAAAAAAGTGTTCAACAAGACCTCTTCACGTTCCTAAAACAATGACGAAAAACCTATCTAGTCCGTATTCGGCACCGAGCATGCCATAAAAGCAGACACAGTCACATACAGTATATTCCGTCTTTGCTCCTTAGGGTGCTTGGAGAAGCTCCAGGTGCAGTCATTGGAAAAGGCTTCGGTGAGTCCAAATGCTCCCTGCTTTAGGCAGGTTTTTATAAAAGGAACAACAAGAAACTCTCCGTCTTAAAACTGGACAATCTCCCAGAGCTGTGTTGAAACAGATTGTAGGAAACATGTTTAAACTGGTACAACTGAAAGGTTTAAATTGTCTATAAAATCTGATTCCTCCCTTTATTTCAGATTTTTGCTTTAACACACAAGCAAAAGTGGCCTTTTTTCTGCCAAAGAATCACTGATACTTTGTCAAGCTGCCAATAATGACCTGCTTCGTATGGTGTAAATGGAATGCAATAAGTAAGTAAAAGGAATTCCCAGACCAGCTTGATTCAAATTTTTCACATAGATTGTGTAGCCCATTGTAAACCCAAGACCCAAAACAGTGCAACAGTGAGTCGGCCTACATACGGCTTTTCATTAAAAAAAAACTCATTGAAAAGACGTGGCTTTTAGCTATGTCATTTTTGTTGTTGTTGCATAATCCTTTTGATGAATGAATTAGTGGCGCGGGTCAACTGTTTGTTCACCAGCACCTGCCCGCAATTGCTAATAACACATCCACAACCGCCTGACTATATGTGATAAAGTGAAAATGAGGCCCGCACCAGACCCTAACCCGCTAATATAGAAAATGCACTGTTGTCAGAGACAACGAAAAAACTAATTTACAGGGGGTGGAGGATTTGTTTTGGCCTCATTTAGATATGTTTCGGTTGATCATTTCGGACATTTTGATAGGCTATTTGTTAGTCAACATGTCTATAAGGAAATAGAAAGCTGTGAAAACGACCCAGCGTGTTTCCCGTGAAATTTCACTTTGGCTCAGATGCGTATTGCACGTGGTTGACATACTATCATCTTTTATGATGTTGATGAAGATAGCACCTCTACAGATGGTATCTAACTGCGCATTCACATTCTCTCAAGATGCTGAAAAGGAATATTAGCCTACAATTGGTGTATCATTTTACCTCAAGAAGTGCTTAATTCTGCAGGAGTTAATATTAAGGCTATGTGAGAGGTTATAGACCTACAGTCAGTGTCCAGATTTCACTTTCCATTTAAGCTATCTGAACAGTAGGCTACAGTTCCCTTGGCGTGCCATAGGTCTAATTGAAGCCCCAGTCTTGTGACTGTTGAATTTTGACAGCATCCTCACAATCACACATAACATAGCCAGCACTGCTTTAATCCCATGTTACCACTTTATGAACTCTTTCCCAAACATTACCTTCCTGGCCCTTCCTTCTCTTTTAATGTTCAACTCTACACTTCACAGCTTTTCTCTTATTGAATTCAACTCTGATGTTGCCCTTTTTGCCTCCGTGGATCAACGTAAACTTCTGCCTGTTCCCAAAAGCGTTTGGCGATTGGTGTGTAAAGGCTATTTGGTGAGCGTAGGCTACAGTTAGGCCAGGGCTTCCCCACCCCAAACTCGGTCCTGGGGACCCCAAGGAGTGCACGTTTTGGTTATTGCCCTAGCACCACACAGCTGATTCACATAATCAACTAATCACCAAGCTTTGATTATTTGAATCAGCTGTTAGACCCTAAAGTCTAGGCTTAAGCACTAATGCCAGGTAGCCTAAAACAATGACAGAAAAACCTCAATAGATATAGATATAAATTGCACTAGAATTATACATTTTTAAAAGTATCCTTTTCTCTTTAGTCAACCCACCCGCCAACACCACACCCTTCATCCACATAATATTTAAATGACCCTAAAACCGTCCGCCCCATAGATATAACCGGGTGCACATCACTAGAATGAATGGTTAGGTTTTTTGGCCTATTTCAAGAGCGAATGGAAATTGGAAAATGGAAGGTAGTGGTATAGGGTCAAATTATGCAAAGGAGGGGGATTGAGGGTCACAGATTGAAATGATGCAATGCACTTAATCGTTGTCACTGCTGTTAGATGTAAAAATGCTTTAACTTTAAAGTGAACCCTTACAGAAAGGCAATATTTCTACAGAAACATTCTTTACTTTGTTTCTGTTAAATATTAAGTATAATTAGCCATTTTCTTCCACTATTATATTTAAAAATATACAATGCAAAAGCATTAAAACATATATATATTTTATTTTTTTAAAGGTACACAACTCTAACATTCAGTTGAGCTGTAATTTACCAGCCTCATCCCATGTTTCATTGTCTGAAGTGTGAACATAAACAACTATGTCCATATACAGAGCCATAAGAAAATATCCATATCCCTCGACTTACTCCACATTTTGTTGTGTTACAGCCTGAATTCAAAATGGATTAAATAGATTTGTTTTCCTCACCCATCTACACACAATACCCCATAATGACAAAGTGAAAACATGTTTGAAAATTGTTAGCAAATGTACCAGTGGCATGTATTCATGGGTGCCAAGGGAAGTAAAGACTCCCCACTCCCCCAGAAAAACTACAATTATCTTTGTGTTTTATCATTTTCCTTCAAGTCGCAAGAGGCTGAACGTATCTCACCAGAGAAAGCATCTGAGCGAGCGAAACAGCTCTCCTCTGTCTCGGTATGTTCAGGTCATCTATCGGATGCTGTTTGGTCAAAAAGAGTATGACACTACTGACACACCTGGCATTGAATGCAAGGGAAGCCAGCGAGCACTCGGCTTCCTTTGATAGAAAAAAATAGAATAATAGCTTAGCTCAACGCTGATTGGTTGAGTAAGCTCAACTGTGAATGGTCCTGGTGCACCAATAAAAAAAAAGTCAAGGTTGGGTTTTGGCTTCACACCAATCACAAGCCAAACATCATTCACAGAAAAAAATGAATTGTTGCATCTCATTATGTCGTTGTCCTCCACTGGCTCGCTCGCTAGCTAAAATTGTCCCTTTCCTAAATTAGCCATGGATGGAGATAGGGATTTGGACTTGTGGTTTTTACTTAATTCTCCGTACTGGCAAGTGATTGTAATGGCATTTCTGATCCAACCATTAATTCATACATTGTGCCCCTGGCCTGAGAGGATGGAAGTTCAATATGTAGCTAGATGTAGTAGGATAATGTTAACTACAGTAGCTGGCCTGGAGAATCATTGCCCATGAAAGGAAGTTATGCTTGCAAGCATTTTAGCCAGGTAGCCTATGAAAGAGCAAATGATGGCATTTGCATTTCTGGGTAAGTTCCCTCCAAAAATATATACTTGCACGCATCCACAAACAGAAATCAGTACCATGGACAGCCATATCATATTAATCTTACGTTGATTGGACTAAATTGTTATCATAGTTGTCACTGTATTAGACTAAGCATAGGTGATTTGATGTTAAGTAGTCCGAAAATGTCGGCAACAACACATAGGTTGTAATATTGCTTTTATTCCTGGCTTGGCTCCCTCAGTGATTTTACCCATGCAACGCAACAGAAATATATTGAAAATTAAATTCAGAAATCAAATTTACATAAGTATTCACACCCCTTTTCTATGACACTCCAACTTGAGCTCAGGTGCACCCAATTTCCTTTGACCATCCTTGAGATGTCACCACAACTTGGGAGTCCACCTGTAGACAATTCAATTGTTTGGACATGATTTTGAAAGAAACACACATGTCTTTATAAAGGTCCCACAGTTGACAGTGCATGTCAGAGCAGAAACTATACAATGAAGTCCAAGGAACTGTCTGCAGATCTCAGAGAATTGTGATATCTGGGGAAGTGTATATAACAATTTCTAGAGTGTTTCCAAGAGCACCGTGTTTGTTATCCATCATTGGGAAATGGAAAAAAATATGGAACTACCCAGACTTTGCCTAGAGCTGGCTATCCAACCAAACTGAGCAACCGGGCAAGAAGGACCTTGGTCAGGGAGGTGACCAAGAACCCAATGACCACTGACAGAACTACAGAGTTCCTTGGCTAAGATTAGAGAACCTGCCAGAAGGACAACAGTATTTACAGCACTTCACCAATCTGGTTTTTATGGGAGAGGGGCCACACAGAAGCCACTCCAGAGAAAAAGACAAGACAGCACGCCTGGAGTTTGCAAAAACGCATGTGAAAGACAGAGCATAAGGCAAAAATATTCTGTGGTCTGATGAGACAAAAAATGTACTCTTTGGCCTGAATGCAAAGTGCTATGTCTGGGGAAAACCAGGCACAGCTCATCACCCATCTAACACCATCCCTACTGTGAAGCATGGTGGTGGCAGCATCATGCTATGGGGATGCTTTTCAAAGGCAGGGACTGAGCGACTGGTAAGGATAGATTGAACAATGAATGGAGCCAAATGCTTGATGAGAACCTGTTTCAGAGTACAAACGGCCTTAGACTGGGCCGGAGAGTTATGTTCCAAAAGGACAATGACCCCAAACATACAGCCAAAGCAACACTGGGATGGCTTCAGAACAAGAATGTGAAAGTCGTTGACTTGAAAGCCCAGACTTGAATCAAATTGAAAATCTGAGGAAAGACTTGAAGATTGCTGTTCACTGCCGATCCCCATCCAACTCAACAGAGCTGCAAGGAAGAATGGGAGAACATCCCCAAATCCAGAGGTGCAAAGCTGATACAGACATAACAAAGACAACTCAAAGCTGCAATCGCCACCAAACGTGTTCCGGAAAAGTTGACTCAGGGGTGTGAATACTTATGTAAATGAGATATCAGGATTCAATTCTCAATACATTTGGAAAGATGTCTAAAAATATGTTCCCACTTTGTCATTATTGGGTATTGTGTGTAGATGGTTGAGAAACAAATATAAAATGTAATAAGTCAATGAGTATAAATACTTTCTGAAGGCACCATACAAATGCACAACAACAAAATTCAAAAAATAGAAAAAGGGGATTGTGCCTTAAATTCTCAATTCATGGAACACACCAACTTGGTGATGCTTAGAGGGGAAAAAAACCTTTCTCCATGTTTGTTCTGTGTGCAAAAACCCTGAGGTATTAGGGTGCACTAATCTTTAAAAGGTTAATTTATTCATAGAGATTTTGACAGAGATGTATGGCCAAGCCAACATCTCAGGCAGCTCTTCCCAGAGGGAGACGGCTGCTGCGAAGAACAGAAGGGGGAAAGGGAGGAGGGAGAGGGAGAGTGGTAGAGAGGGAGGGAGGGAGAGATGGAGTGCAAGAAAGAGAGAGAAAGCATAGGGAGTCAACATTCTATAAACACAAAGACATAATTACCTCAGAGGTTGGCAATGACTCTGCCCTTTCACCCAGTACACTTACAACACCATACTTCTTATTTTAGCTCGGGGAGAGTAGGGGGGACTTGAACATACATACAGTAAATTACACTTAGTACTGATAACTGTAGCGTAAAAGTGTAATACAGTGTCAATATGACAGATGTCAGTGTGTTGCAGAGTGTAATATAGTACATGCCTTTACTTTGATCTAACAAAATAAACTGAGGTCCGAGCACGCCCCCATTCTCATCGACAGGGCTGTAGTGGAGCGGGTCGAGAGCTTCAAGTTCCTTGGTGTCCACATCACCAACAAACTATCATGGTCCAAACACACCAAGACAGTTGTGAAGAGGGCACGACAAAGCCTCTTCCCCCTCAGGAGACTGAAAAGATTTGGCATGGGTCCTCAGATCCTCAAAAGGTTCTACAGCTGCACCATCGAGAGCATCCTGACTGTGTGCATCACCGCCTGGTATGGCAACTGCTCGGCCTCCGACCGCATGGCACTACAGAGGGTAGGGCGTATGGCCCAGTACATCACTGGGGTCAAGCTTCCTGCCATCCAGGACCTCTATACCATGCGGTGTCAGAGGAAGGCCCTAATAATTGTCAAAGACTCCAGACTATTTTCATTGTCCCCCCCCCTTTTTATGTGGCTGCTACTCTGTTTATTATCTATGCATAACTCTACCTACATTTAACCTCAACTAACCTGTGCCCCCACACATTGACTCTATACCCCGTGTATGTAGCCTTGCTACTGTTAGTTTACTACTGCTCTTTAATTATTTTTTTTACTTATCTATTTTTTACTTAGCACTTATATTTCTTAAAACTCCGTTGTTGGATAAGGGCTTGTAAGTAAGCATTTCACGGTAAGGTCCACACCTGTTGTATTCGGCGCATGTGACAAATCAAATTTGATGATAGCATTTCTGTTCAATGGGTCTGTCCAGGTAACGATAGACACCCATTGATTCTCGAAGAACGTAACTTATAAACGTACATTTCAGTTATTTAGCAGACACTCTTGTACAGAGCAGCTTACATTAAGGCCGTGCATTCACGGTTGTTTCACAACACAATCATTGCTTAATACATCAACTATTATGTAGTGCATAGACTGTCATATTTGTCCAAGTTTGAGAGGGGTTACATTTCCCCAGCCCCATCCCTCAGCTAACCAAACAAAGTGGCAGGGTCAGGCTGTTGAACTGACAGATTGTGCCTTTATTAACATGTCATCTACGTTTTAAATAATTAGGTTTCTGGCAAATATGACCATTAAATATGGACTTTTAAATAGCCAAACCCATATTTAGAGAATGGGCTTTTGTAAATTTATGACCTTTAGAAAATGAGGTAATACACAAAATGCCTACCTGTGTCAGTTTATAAACTCGGGCTCCACTACAGGAATTAAGCCACATGCATACAATAACCCCACGGTTTAAGCTAAATGACGCTGAAAGCATAACAGTGAGATTTCTCTATTTTTAATGGATAGGTTTAAAAAAAAAAAAATGTTTTAAGTAAAAATAAAACAGCGAAGTCTAAACAATTAGGGCTTTTGCTTCGCTGACCAACAAGAACCTAAACACCAGAGGGGTCCGCGTAGTGGCATGTACAAAAGGTCCCCCACTGGATATGTCGGGGCAGAATGAAGTGATTCTTTGTGAAGCTGGGTTTACGCCATCCATAGGAAGGTTCCATACATATCAATCATCCATGTCAGACTCTATAACCGATGATCTGTTGCTGCGACTGACTCGCTAGGTAACACATGATTTCATTTGTCCCATGTTTTTTTTGTGTGTGTGTGTGTGTGTGTAAAAAAAAAAAGAAGGTCACGCATCACTTCCCATGGCCACATTCAACATTCAAATGTTTACCCAGGGCCTGCATTCTCTGGCTACGTTGTTCAAACTGCTTTGGTTTAAACCAGGGTGGGGTCATCATCAGACCCAATTCTTTTACTTTTTGAATGAATGACCCGTCTTGTACAACTACTTCAGTAAATGGTTCTGTTCCATTCAGAAGATAATGAGGAACTATTGTGGTACAAATGTCAACGTAAAAGGTGGCCATATGGCAGTCACCTAAAGTGTGAACGTACGACAGATGTACAGGACACTCTGATCTTTTGGAGTCTCCCTAGCACTAGAGGTAGAGATTGTACATTGGTCAGCTTGCCTGGAACATGCCTAAGTGACATCAGTGAAATGTTCCATTTGCCTCCGACCCACGTTCGTTCTATTCCTGCTTTCCAGATTGAAAACGGCATCATAAGGCTGGCATGGGAATCCAGCACAAATGTGAATGTGCCATCACTGATTATGTTTAAGTGGGCCATGTGAAGTCACACTGACACAAGCTAGTATCCATTAGTCCCAGCCCCCCCCCTCCACCTGCTCCAAAAGCATACAGAGCCTTTTATAAGGGGGGGGGGGCGACATGCCCTCCCTCTTTCACCTCTCACTCCTCTCTCCAATCTTAGGCCAGGTTTCCCCTTCTCCAAAAACCTCCCTTGCCCTGGGCGCATCTAATTGAAAGCCATCTCTGGGCTGAGAGAGTTCCGTTTCTTCTTTAATCCTTCCACTGGGGGAGGCTCACATGGTCTCAATTACCCCAGCACACTGGTTCTCCTCCGCAGTACCCTCTCCCTCTCTCCCCTCCTGCTCCAGCCTGCTCCTCTGCCAGCTAGCGCACCGGCCTGGGCTCTTTTTCAGCAGTTTATGTTAT
Organism: Oncorhynchus keta; assembly: GCF_023373465.1. Taxonomy (NCBI): domain Eukaryota; kingdom Metazoa; phylum Chordata; class Actinopteri; order Salmoniformes; family Salmonidae; genus Oncorhynchus; species Oncorhynchus keta. The sequence continues at coordinate 36,731,439 of NC_068448.1, read as the reverse complement.
TAACCGCACGCTGCCTAGTTCCTGTCCGTCACGGGGGCCTGGAGATGTTATCGCCAGCGTATACAGTTACCTCCAAAATATTCCATAAATTAGATTGGGATTGGCAATTCGGAATATGGAAGTGGGGTTTGGGGCAGCGGGGGTGGAGGGGGGCTGGTGTTGAGGAGGGAGGCTGCAGTGCGGTGTAAGTAATAGCAGGAGAGGATCTCTCGTGTTTAGGTTGGACGGAGAACCGGCTGGGAGGTATGTCACTGGCAAAATGAAGGAGAAACACACGAGAGGGAGAAAGCGCTTAAGGGCTTTGGGACGAGAGGGAGAAGAGACCCAAATTCATTTTCTATTTGGATAGAGATTCCTTCTGGTGGGGATTTGAATATCTGGATTCCAAAGACGAAGCGGGCAAGGGTCGGACATCGGGATATATCGCCGGTGATAGCCGTGCATTCCCCTTGTAATGAAACAAGGCTGTGACTTTTCAACCCCCGGCCAGCCCCTGTCAATCCCCAGAGCATGGCTAAAGGTCCTGAGCTGAGACAGCCATCTGAGATTGGATTAGTAGGAACCTGTGAGGTCTCCAAACAATGGGCTCTCAGATGATCTGAACGACACAAACAGACAGTCTAAGTCAAATAGTTTCAAAATGCACAGTGATAACCAAACATTCATTAGGTATGGAGAGTATTCTGTCAGACTAGATCACAGATAACACACACACACCTACCTTTGACTGAGTTTCAACTAGTCATTTCCTAGACCTAGCCTCATCTCCTCTGTTTCACCTCATTTCTACCAGTATGTCACATGTACAACCAGAGGGGGGGGACACAAAAAATACAAATAAACTCTAGACCACCTTCACTCCACACACAGAGATGCATACAAAGCTGACCATAATTCTATCCTCCTGATTCAGGTGACGCAGATGCTACGCAGATGCTACTGTTTTGCTAGCACAGACTGGAATATTTTCCGGGATTCATCCAATGGCATTGAGGAGTACACCACCTCAGTCACCGGCTTCATCAATAAGTGCATTGACGACGTCTTCCCGACAGTGACCGTATGTACATATTGAAACCAGAAGGCATGGATGAGAGGAAAAATCCACACCGAGCTAAAGACTAGAGCTGCCGCTTTCAAGGAGCAGGACACTAACCTGGAAGCTTATAAGAAATGCCGCTATGCCTTCAGACGAACCATCAAACAGGCAAAGCGTCAATACCGGACTAAGACTGAATCCTACGACAGCGGATCTGACGCTCGTCGGATGTGGCTGGGCTTGCAATCTATTACGGACTACAAAGGGAAACCCAACCGAAAGCTGCCCAGTGACGCGAGCCTACCAGACGGGCTACATTTTTTTTATTTTTATGAATGAACCTTTATTTAACTATTCAAGTCAGTTAAGAGCAAATTCTTATTTACAATGACAGCCTACCAAAATGTTTAAAAAAAATAAAGGACAACACACATCACGACAAGAGACAACATAACACTATATAAAAGAGAGACCTAATACAACAACATAGCATGGCAGCAGCACATGACAACAGAGCATGGTAGCAAAACAACATGACAACATGGTAGCAACACAACATGGCAGCAGCACAACATGGTAGCAGCACAAAACATGGTACAAAAATAATTGGGCACAAACAACAGCACAAAGGGAAAGGAGCTATAGACAACAATACATCACACAAAGCAGCCACAACTGTCAGTAAGAGTTTCCATGATTGAGTCTTTGAATGAAGAGACTGAGATAAAATCGTCCAGTTTGAGTGTTTGTAGCAGCTTGTTTGTTGCAGCGAACTGAGATGTGTGTGCTTTGGGGACCTTTAAGACTTTTATGCTCACTTCGAGACAAGCAATACTGAAGCATGAGAGCACCGGGTGGTCCGGATGACTGTGTGATCACGCTCTCCATGGTCGATGTGAGCAAGATCTTTAAAACAGGTCAACATTCACAAAGCCACAGGGCCAGATGGATTACCAGGATGTGTACTCAAAGCATGCGCTGACCAAATGGCAAGTGTCTTTACTGACATTTTCAACCTCTCCCTGACCAAGTGTGTAATACTGACATGTTTCAAACAGACCACCATAGTCCCTGTGCCCAAGAACACCAAGGTAACCTGCCTAAATTATTACCACCCCGTAGCACTCACGTCGGTAGCCATGAAGTGCTTTGAAAGGCTGGTCATGGCTCACATCAACAGCATCCTCCCAGATACCCCAGACCCACTCCAATTTGCATACTGCCCCATCAGATCCACAGATGACACACTTTCCCACCTGGACAAAAGGAACAACTATGTGAGAATGATGTTCATTGACTACAGCCCAGCATTCAACACCATAGTGCCCTCAAAGTTCATCAATAAGTTAAGGACCCTGGGACTAAACAACTCCCTCTGCAACTGGATCCTGGACTTCCTGACGGGGCGCCCCCAGGTGGTAAGGGTAGGTAACAACACATCTGCCACTCTGATCCTCAACACTGGGGCCCCTCAGAGGTGCGTGATTAGTCCCCTCCTGTACTCCCTGTTCACCCACGACTGTGTGGCCAAGCACGACTCCAACACCATCATTAAGTTTGCTGACAACACTGGTTGTCAGCAAACAACGATGACAACAATGAGACAGCCTATAGGGAGGAGGTCAGACTGGCAGGACAACAACCGCTCCCTCAATGTGAGCATGACAAAGGAGCTGATCGTGGACTATAGGAAAAGGAGGGCTGAACAGGCCCCCATTAACATAGACGGGGCTGAAGTGGAGCGGGTCGAGAGTTTCAAGTTCCTTGGTGTCCACTGTATATTACGAACAAACTGTTATGGTCCAAACACACCAAGACAGTTGTGAAGAGGGCACAACAACACAAAAAGATTTGTCATGGGTCCTCAGATCCTCAAAAAGTTATACAGCTGGACCATCGAGAGCATCCAGACCGGTTGCATCACCACCTAGTATGGCAACTGCTCGGCATCTGACCGTAAGGCACGAGAGGGCAGTGCGTACGGCCCAGTACATCACTGAGCCCAAGCTTCCTGACATCCAGGACCTATATACTAGGCGGTGTCAGAGGAAGACTCCAGTCACGCAAGTCATTTACTGTTCTCTCTGCTGCCACACGGCAAGCGGTACCGGAGCGCCAAGTCTAGGACCCCCAAGCCATATGACTGCTGAACAATTATTCAAATGGACACCCGGACTATTTACATTGACAAACCCCCTCCCCCCTCTTTGTTTTTACACTGCTGCTACTCACGGTTTATTATCTATGCATAGTCACTTTACAAATGACCTCAACTAACCTGCACATTGACTCGGTACCCACTGTAAATAGTCTAGTTATTGTTATGTAATTCTCGTGTTACGTAAGTAAGCATTTCACGGTAATACAACATCTGTTGTATTCGCGCATGTGACAGATACAATTTGATTGGATTTTTTAATTGGCTTCAGCACATATAGTATAAGACTATTGGACCTGCATGTACTTCCTAGACGGATGTCAGTGATGAGGATATCACACAACTCAAGCCAAGGTTTCCAAGAGTGTTTATTTGGAGGTTGATTCTAAACGTGGACCAGACCTGTAGAACTATCGTTCAGACCACACAAGACAAAGAAATGTTTACTGCACACACATCTTCTGTCAAAACACTGCTGAACTCCATAACACAAGTACAGACACCTGCACTACTGCAAGAATCTCAATACCTTTCTCATTAACACCTGCACCAATCCCCAGGGCGGGGGGTCATTAACAATCCTGTAAGTATCCAGTATCCACAAGAAAGTAATCAGACATCCAAACAAAAATACCGGTAGACACTCCCTCTCTCCCCATAACACAGTGTACACATGCACTGGCGGACCTACCCTTGTCTCCCCTCCTTCTCCGAGGTGCACTGCCATGTCAAAGAAGAGGAAGCTCAGTGATTTCTGTCGTCGTTATTTTGCAGGCAGGCCTGTTGGGGTGGAGGTGCCCTCTGAGAACAGATAGAGCTCAGAGAGCCTGTTTCACTGTGGAGAGAGAGGGGGGGGGGGAGAACGAGGAAATGAGAAACTGTTTAGTCCCCTGCTCAAGCGAAAGCAGGCAGGCAGGCAGCTCAACTAAGGTAAACACAAGTGGGCCGCAAAAAGGGGGTCAGGGGTTCAGCCGCCGCCCGGGGCCAGACTGATCTAAATTCTGTTACCTGCTTGACTGTAACTCCATGCATGACTAATGTGGCGCGCTGTCCCTTTAATTAGGGCTGACCTCCTGTAGAGTCACTGGCATTTTACAGCCGGGCATCTTGAGAACGGGGGCCGCTTCGAATTTACCCAACACTTGAATTTAAGTTGTTCATCTGCGTATTGAGCATCTACCTGGTCAGGCAACCCTCTGTGAGGGGAATCATTGTAAAAAAAACATGTATTTGACTGAGCGCATCATGGAACAGCAGCTAACCATTCGCTTTTAGGGATTTGTCAGCACATCAGTTTTACAAGGGAAAAGAGCACAAGCAGAATTGTGCTGGTTGTTAAGACAGCGGCCGTTAAGCACAAGCAGAATTGTGCTGGTTGTTAAGACAGCGGCTGTTAAGCACAAGCAGCAGCTCTGCTAATAATACGCAATTCTGGTGACCTGGTAATGACACAGGTTATGATACAGGGAGAGAGGAGATCGGGATCACTCTTCAGGCCAAGACAGCCTACAACAGCTAAGATGATATGACCACTGAGAAACTTTGAGAGGATGGGTGGAATAGTTGAACTAAATGAAGGACATTTCAAATGAACTTACATTAAGATTCTGTTCAATAAATTCCGGTTTAATCTACTAACATCCAACATTCTTGAATAGGTCAAATATTCCGTCCTCCATAAATTGCCTACATATACTTTGTGTGAACAGTAAGAAGACAGAAAAAAAAGAGGTAGGAATTTAAAATCAGAAAATTAGCATTTAGGCTAATTGCCTCTGACCTCAGATCTGAACAGGGGAAGTGAGCGGGAACAGAGGATGTCAAGCAGTGAGGCTCGTGCTTCAACAGAAACTGCAAGGCTTGTTCCCAGAGGACAGATGACTACCTCTACATAATATACCTTGCCCTGTTGATCCCAAGCATTTAGGAATTATGTCTAGTCTCAAACAAGGCCATTTGAAACTGTTACAAGTGATGGGTGATGCCCTATATACACTTTTGTTGTGTTAACGTTGACTTTAAAAAACGCTAACTGATACATGATCTTCTATGCCCTGGTCAAATCAATATGCCAGCTGCCAACATTGAAGCCAAATTATCTTGCCCACTTCAATTCTTTCTGTTGGTCAAATGGACTGTTGTCGAATGAAATTTTGGTGAATTACAGGAAGTGTTTTGATTTGGCTTGAGCTGGGAAGTGCATCAGAGAATACAAAAAGGTCAAAAGGTCATTTACACTACGAGACGTAATGTGGCATTAAGATCGTCGCTTGTAAATCGACACGATTTGATTTGCAACATTTGTCCAGACCAAAGGGCATGGCCTTGCCAAGTTTACATGCATCATTACATTGGCTTCACTGGAAATAACATTACGTGTTCATGTACAAAAGCATCTACAGCACCAGCAACACTTGCAATGACGCTTAAAGCCTCAGAAGATATGACAGTCTAGGAAGTGTTCCATTCTGGTAATAATCCAAACTCATTGCGGTAAAAATGCCAGGCTCCTGTTAAAAATCATATATATTTTACAACGTCAAAACATTCAGTGGTAAACGAACATGTTCAACTGTGGTTCAAATGCGTTGAGCCAAATGTGCTTTTTGCCTGCACATCATTGATGGTGAGACAACCGGGTCTTCATTTTGGTTTCCTGATCCACGTGAAATGAACAAGGTCTAACAAGAGTGTGGCACTGGAGTCAGAGAGCCCCACCGTCCCAGACAGGACAACAGCTCCCCCCTGCTCTGTGGAGCATACTGCAGGGGCCTGCCTGCGTCTGTCCGTCTGTCCTCCACTCTGGAACATGTGCTTTTGGTTACAGAATGTTTTACTGCTGAACAATGTGTCTGCCTTGGAGCTCGGCACACCGCATAAAGGGCACTTTGTCCCTGGTGCCCACACGGGAAGAAGTCCACCCCATCACACACACACACACACTGGGCCATGATGACATCAGCAGCCCGTGCTGGCGAGGCCCGCGATGATAAAGCCTTTTTCACCCGCCTATCAGAGCGAGTGTGTTAGTGCCGTGCCCCTCGTATTCCCATAATTCCTCCCCTTTTTCCTTTGTCTGACTGACGTCTGTGTGCTGATGTGTCCATTTGCAGTGAGGTGATGTTAAGGGAAGTGTGTCTGCTGCTGCCTCTGCTGCACCAGGTCCTGGTTGTAAAAAAAGGACCGAGCACAAGCTACCAAACCCCTGCTCTATGACAGATGGATCATTGGATCAAAGTGAGAACAGCAGAATGCTGCAGAGAGCCAAGTGCTCCGGACTGAAACGAATAAAGATCAGACGTACTGAGCGGTAGGGTCGTATAAAAAAATAATGAAACAAGAACTACAAAAAAATTGAATTACATAGGCGCATGTAAAAGCCAAATAAAACTACAAAGGGAATGACAAATTACCAAATTATAACAATGGGATCACAACAGCCAATATACTGCGAGAAAAACGGTACAACTTTAAGAGACAAGTATTCAATGTGACCAGCAAAAACATGACCAATGTGGCTCCATTCATCCAAAAAGGTGTAAAGTGAATGAGATGATGATGATGAGAGCGCAGGTGACTAGTACACCCAGGGGTGCAGGGGGAAAGGGGGCCAGGCCTGGCATGACGTCACTCCTGTTTCTCAGCACCTCTCCATGGCTCAAAAAGAATCATTCACATGCATTGACACAGCTGCTGTATGTAACGGCTAGTGATGCACGGGTTGACTCGTAACCCACAGTCCACCCGGTTATATACGCGGGGGGCAGGTTTAGGGCCATGAAATAGTGTGGATGAAGGGCGGGTGGTGGGCGGGTTGAATACACAGAAACATTTATGGATTTATTTATTTTTAAAAGGTAAAGTTATCATTCTAGTGCAATTTATATCTATAATGTAATTGAGTTTTTTTTAGCACCTCTAAAGATGGTGTCCATCTTTATCAACATCATAAAAGCTGATAGTATTTCAACCAGCATTCATTGAAGCATTCCTTCTACTGATTTATGATATTCTGGTGAGTAAGGGTTTATTTTGTCTTCTAGGGCAACATCAAATCCAATTTGATTTGTCACATGCGCCGAATACAACAGCTTTAGACCTAACTGTGAAATGCTTTACTTACAAGCCCTTAATTAACCAACAATGCAGTTAAGAAAAAAAAGTGACAAAAGTATTTACTCAAATAAATTGAAGTAAAAAAAATAGATTGAATTTTTGCTATTTCTTATCTAAAATCACTCCCCAAAAATCTGCACCCCCTGTCGAAAAATTGTTCCGCTGTCTGACTGTAGCTTCAGATTTTCACATATAGTTTGGGCGGTTGCGGATGGGTTGGTTGTTAGCCGTTGTGGGCAGGTACGGTTGAACAAACAACTGACCCGCACACCACTACTAACGGCATCACATTCAAACTCCATTTCTCAGCCGCATCCCTACTGCTCACATGACGGCTGATACTCGGGTTCAGTCCAAATCGAGAGCACCCTGTGACACCTGTAAGGCTAATGCTATTGCATCGAGTTGCAGCGAATACTCATAATGGGACTGGGATTTCACCTCTTACTGAAAGTTGCTGTCCATGGTTATGATACCACACCATGATCCAGATATTGTATCAATTGATAGGGAATATTTTACACCAATAAAATAAACCTTGCAGAGTTTCTGACGCTGGTACTTTGATACCCCACAGATTATAGGTTAAACCACTTGAACTTGGTTGATGGGCAGACATACATGTCTACCTACTCCTTCACCATGTCCATATCACTTTCTCCATGTGATGGGAGGTCATCAACTAACCAGGCCAAAAACATGTGACACACACTCTGCCCTCCCAACCCCTGAACATGCCAACAGATGGAGCCAAGTCAGAGTAGAGCAGCAGAGCCACAGGAATTCTGCCGGTGCCCAAAGCTCTGCCATTGTTGTCACTTGAGACTTCGCCTCGGAGGGAAAGCGCATAATATCAACACAGACCTCAATGCTTCTGTAAAGGCATTAGATTTTCATGTATTCAGCTTGACATCTGTGCAGTTGCTTTAGCTTTGACAGATCTCACAAATCAAACATGAACGTGAATAAAAATTGAAATGTTTCCGTTTCGTCGCCCTCAAAGCTTCTTATCTGCTGACATGTGAACACAGGCAGCTGAAATGTCTGTGATGTGATAAGTGTGCATGTGTAAAGTTCACATGCGTCATTACATTGGTTTCACTTTCATGCCATAACATGCAATCTACTATAAAGTCAGATTCACAGGGATAATCTGCAGCTGAAACAACAGTGTTCCCCCGTCTCTGCTTTGGTATAAAAGTTGAGAGATGAGACTGGGGAAATGGAACCACTTACATTCCTAAACAGTTCAATGGATACAAGGAGAGAGCATCCGTGACACACTACAGGGCCAAAAGTATGTGGACACCTGCTCGTTGAACGTCTCATTCCAAAATCATCTCTCCTGGGAAGGCTTTCCACTAGATGTTGGAACATTGCTGCAGGGACTTGCTTCCATTCAGCCACAACACCATTAGTGAGGTCGGGCACTGATGTTGGGCGATTAAGCCAGGCTTGCAGTCGGCGTTCCAATACATCAAGGTGTTCGATGGGGTTGAGGTCAGGGCTCTGTGCAGGCCAGGAAAGTTCTTCCACACCGATCTCAACAAACCATTTCTGTATGGACCTCACTTTGTGCACAGGGGCATTGTCATGCACACATTTCCACTTCACAATAACAATACTTACAGTTGACCGGGGCAGCTCCAGCAGAGTAGAGACTTCATAAACTGAATTGTTGGAAAGGTGGCATCCTATGACGGTGCCACATTGAAAGTCACTGAGCACTTCAGTACGGACCATTCTGCTGCCAATCTTTTTATTTAACCTTTATTTAACTAGGCAAGTCAGTTAAGAACAAATTCTTATTTTCAATGGCGGCCAAGGAACAACTGCCTTGTTCAGGTGCAGAACGACAGATTTTTACCTTGTCAGCTCGGGGATTCGATATTTCAGTTACTGATCCAACACTAACCACTAGGCTACCCGCTGCCCCAATGTTTGACTATGGAGATTGCTTGGTTGTATGTTCAATTTTATATGCCTGTCAGCAACAAGTATGGCTGAAATAGCCATATCCACTCACTTGAAAGGGTGTCCACATACATTTGGTCATGTAGTATATCAAAATGATAGTTTTAAATCATGCAGTGTTCGTTTACATTTGCTTTGTTCACAAACAGAGTAAAACAAAGCTTATATTTTGAGTTCTGATGGGGTACAACAGTTGAACTAAGCTTATGTGGCATTTTTATAAGTTATTATTCTTCAATAATCAATTGCTACAAATAATTAATTTATAAATCCAAAAAATCATGCCGCACCCACAGATTGTCCCTTTAAAGTAGGGCCTAGGTCTACAGTAAATTAACAAGGTTTTATATGGGTGTATTCATTAATTGGATTCAGATGCAAAACGTTTTGCAACGGAAATCCTTTACCGTTTACTTTAGGAACCAAGCGGACACAAACTTAGCCAAACAGGGAGGGACATACCTACATTGTCCAATAGAAACTCTGGTCTTTGGAGTAAACGGTTTCCGTTGCAAAAACTGTTTACCATTACTCTAGGAACCAAACGGAATCAAACTGAACGAGACCTACCAGGGGTGTATTCATTAGACCAATTCTGTTGCAAAACGTATCTTAAACAGAAGCAAACGGACGAAACGAGGAGGGACAATAGGTACATTTAGAAAACGCTTTGCCACAAAAACGCGAGTTTATATTGGACAAATTCAGGTAGGTCCTGCCCCGTTTCGCTTACTCGGTTTGCTTCAATATGATTCCTAGAGAAAACGGTAAACATAAAACGTTTTGCAACGGAATCTGACTAATGAATAGGTCTAGACCCCAGGTGTTATGGGGTTGTACCTGGCCCACTCAACAAATGTGAATGGGAGAAACTCATCCTCTACAATCTGTGTGAATTGTCATATTGATAGCATAATTGTTCTAATATATAATCCAGGAGGGTGAACATTTGGTGGGTAGGCCTAAAAAGGTCCCATAAAACCAGACTAAACCTAATACAATTGAAGGGATAACGACCTGACTGAACTATCCAATATAAACAGAGTTAAGAAAATGGAATTAACAACAACAAAAAACTATTTCAATTTAGGTTTCGAAATTACACCAAAATTCAATCTAATGATAAAATAAAAATCATTACTCACTCTGTCTGGTGCTTGTCGATTCGGTCTCGCGCAAAGGGTTTTCGTTGTCATTTAAGCGTCTTTTCATTAATTGGAAACTTCAATTATCCCCAGTCCCCACAAATCCACCGAGATTGAATAAATTACATACTATTACGGTCACTGAGTTGTAAACAGACATTTGTAATTTAATGGATTTGGATCGTTCAAATAGCCCGTTGATAAATGTTGCTATTGTGGTGGTTCCTCCTCAATGCTCGCCTGTTTAACTCAAATATTATTACCTGTTTAACGTCATTACGCACCATTCATTCAGGTATGCGTCCTGAAATAAAATAAAAATACTAATAGCCTATTAATATAATATTCAATAAATAAACATATTTGACAGATTACATTTAATCTTATAAACAATTCTGCCCCTCATGTTATATCTGTACTTTGAAAGTTAGGTTTTAATCCTAAAAAGAGTAACCTGCTCTACGCAAATGTTATATTGATGTTTACCATAATAAAAGCATTAGTATATGACATTAAAATGTAAGTCGCTCATCTTCTTAAATATAGGTTTGTTTCAGTTGGACACATTACTCCTCTCTCAGACGGAGGAAGTGTAGTGGCCAAAAACTAGATTTTGTCGCCCTCCTCTGGTAAATGTGGGCCACGCATCACCACAGAGCATAGCAAATAAATTGTAAAAAATCAAGACAGAAACTGTACAGTAATATGCATACTATTTTGTACACTTTTACATATACAGACATTAAAAAAGAGTTCTATGTTCTATGACTTTCCACACAGACTTTGTTGGCTTAGACATAGAGACAGTATATGCTGTAATATTTGCTGTATTCTTTATTCTCACACTACCACTACTTAAATGCAAATTTGTGAGTATTTTCATTGAAATACATTAAGTGATTTGCATCAAAGCACAATTAAGAGAGATATAGTTTATAGAGAATGAATTATGGGGAAATTACATGTAATAATGTTGACCTCAGAGCCATCCAAAACAATGGCAACAAAGGTAGCAAAACCCTAATCTCATTTAATACATTCCCGGGGCTTACAGCGAACACTTCAAATCTGAGAGAAATGTTGGTGGAGAGAATTATTAAAATTGCTAATTTGGCTGATAGGGCTTGTTTCCCCCACCACTAATGATAATTAACATGCAAATGAGTCTGGGGATCGTAAAGGAGGCACAGTGGTTCTCTGTTCATTACTGACTTAATTACTGTTTGAACAGTGGAATATCATGGTTATAAATGGGAGCGTTTCAGGTAATGGGCAGGACAATAATTAGGGTTATGACACCTAGAGAAATGCTCCGTTGTTGGTGCCCCAGTGAACTGATGCCACAGACATTGAGCACATTACTTACTTGGCATACTGTAAAGGTGAAGTGGACAGTGGTTAATACACTGTTTGAACTGATCATTAGACCAACTAAGAGATTCTGCAAAGTGACAGCTGGACTGATGTTTGATGAGACAAAGTTAATGTTCATTTATTAGGTGCTAAAGTGAATGGCCAGTCAGTCCTAGAATTTATACTGAACAAAAATATAAAATGCAACATGCAATAATGTCAATGATTTTACTGAGTTACAGTTCATAAGGAAATCAGTCAATTGTAATAAATTAATTAGGCCTGAATGTATGGATTTCACATTGCTGAGCACGGGAGCCAGGCCCAGCCAATCAAAATGAGTTCTCTCCACAAAAGGGCATCATTAGACAGAAATACTACTCAGTTATCAGCTGTCTGGGTGGCTGCTCTCGGACGATCCAGCAGGTGAAGAAGCCAGATGTGGAGGTCCTGGGCTGACATGGTTACATGTGATCTAGGGTTGCGAGGCAGGTTGGATGTACTGCCAAATTCTCTAACAACATCAGAGGCGGTTTATGGTAGAGAATTGAACATTCAATTCACTGGTAACAGCTATGGGGGACAGTATTGTAGTCAGCATGCCAATTGCACACCCTCAAAACTTGAGACATCTGTGGCATTGTGTTGTATGGCATAACTACACATTTTAGAGTGGCCTTTTACCCTCCCCAGCACAAGGTGCACCTGTGTAATGATCATGCTGTTTAATAAGCTTTTTGGATATGCCACACCTGTCAGATGGATGGATTATCGTGGAAAAGTAGAAATGCTCACTAACAGGGATGAAAACAAATTTGTGCACAAAATGAGAAAACCTTTGTGCATATGGAACCTTTCTGGGATCTTTTATTTCAGCTCATGAAAATTAGGGACCAACAATTTACATGTTGCATTTATATTTTTGTTCAGTAAACATATGAAGTACTCGCACCATACCATAGAATATTCTCTCTGGTTTAGTAACATTATACATTTGGTTAAACTTGTCCCTCTCTAGATTACATTCAACAGCAATTTAAATAAGTCCTTTAAATCACTTTAAATTCTATAGTTCTTTAATTAAGCACTATATTTCCATATCCAGCTCCTGACAGGTGCAAGGGGACTCATTACTGTGATTTACAGCCAATAAAAATTTATCTTAAAGCAAAGGAGCTAATTGGACTGTAAATGTCATTATCCTGTGTATTCAATTATGCTCCCCTGAGCTGAAACTAATGTTAATCAATACAAGTCACCGATTCCACCATAACGCAGATCCCTGCAACTCGAAGGGTTAAGCCAAATACAATGAACACCTTCTCCATACACATTTCATTCTTCTTCATCAACACTTCTTTAATGCACTTAACTAGCTTTTTTACATGAATGGTTAACATGACAAAATTACAGTCATCACTGCATGCAAGTTTACACATTACAATCTCTCAAACATCTATCCAACATAGTATTTGCTTTGTAACTAGGGGGGAATAAACTAAAAGCCAAATTGTCAAGTACAAAAAATGAAAACAGAAGCAGCAAAGTATAAAGTGCACATTTTCATTCAGAACATTCCAGACCACTTTCCAACTGCCTTGGCACAACCACGACCCAACGCGCGCACAGCCAGACATATACCTGAAGGACAACTGCCATTAGTGACACTATTCAGAGACATTAAGGTTGAGAGACATTTACAAGTCATAAATAGGCCTTTCAATGAATATCATATTTAAAAGAGAAAGAAGGATTATGCCAACATAGCAAGTACATGTACCTTTCGCCATCTAAAATATCACCTGCTAAGAAGCAAGGCTTTGGGGTGCAGAGGTTTGATCATGATAAATAAATGGTGATGTTTCCACTATAACGATCCTTTAGAGTCACTATGATGAAAAAGCACAGGCTCAATGACCACACACTGAAAGTTCTTTTTTTAAAAGATCCTTACTTGTAGTTCATTTGCATTTGTCATTTTAAATAGAAGCCTGTTTGTAAATTATTATAAAGCCCAAAAGGGTTGTTTAGTATCTTAGCTGTTTAGACTGCTTGTTTAGCGCTACAACTTCTCAACAATGATCGCTGAATTGCTACAGGCAACAGGTCGGACAGAGCGTGATCCACTCTGTCCAACACTGATTTACACGGAGCAGCAGACAAATCAAAGAAAGCAAGCAGGACATAATACAGTGCACGACCCCAAGGCATGCGAGTGCATTCAGAACGGACTAACGCCTCCATCACCGAGTATGCTAGTCTACGCTCTTTCATATAGCCAGTGTCATTTCATAGTCTGAATATAGAGTTACCACCACACCGTGGTACAGTAAGCTTATAGGAATAAATCACTTTGCATTTCTGCTGCACTTTTGGATGTTCCCTGGTATTTACAACAAAAAGGTTTAGTTTTTTTGTGTGTGACTACCTTCAGATTGCCATCATTTCAGGGTGGCACTTAAATCATCTTCTGTGTTCAAAGGCATGTAACGTCAAATCAAGTACACAAACGATATGCAACATCTTTTGCAACGCATGACAACATATCATATGGCTGTATTTGGTATCAAATCAATTCCTCTTCCATAAAATGTACTGATAAAAGATGTTATCTTTAAATTAATGTGAGTGCAACAAAAATATTCTAAAACGTCCTAAAGGAGAGAGTGAATGATTTGAAGGGGGTCGTCCATGTCTAGCAGGGTTGGGTGTCAATTCATTTTCAGGCCATTCCAATTTCTGTTGTTGTATTTTGTTACGATACGGCATTTTCAAATTCATCCATTGAATTTCAGTTCACTTCCTGATTTGACCACATTGAAAACCAAATTGACCCCGACCCCATTGTCTAGGTAGCGAGGACTCCCTCGGGTTAACACAGAACAGTCGTGGTCTTTTCGCGGTCAACGTTCTCTCCACGGTTCATCTCACGGCCGGTCAGTGGTCACTTCTACCGGCCCTGCTGCAAGTACTGCTGGGTGAACATGTTCAACTCACTGTCCAGCCAGCCAGCCTTATTCCTGCCAGGGGACAAGGCAACACCATACTCAGATAGGTACACACCATCAAGACAGTAGTAGTGCCTTGTCTTCAATGAAAACAGATGGTACTTTAATATCACACTGCACAAAAATAAAAATCGCAACATGCAACAATTTCAAAGATTGCGTTACAGTTCATTTAAGTAAAATCAGTGAATTGAAATGACTTCATTAAGCCCTAATCTATGGATTTTACATGACTGGGCAGGGGCACAGCAATGGGTGAGAGTCAGGCCCAGCCAATCAGAATGAGTTTTTCATAGGTGAGAATTGTCTGGTAATTGAATGATTTGAATATTCGACCTGAAACATAATTGTATGGAATTGATTAGAATGTATAAAATCATAATCAATAAATGTGTAGTCCTAGTCAGAATTAGGGTAAAACAATATGTCTTTATGGTATTTTAAACACAGACCGTCTGAGCTTGGTGCCGACCTGACTAGAGATTTGGGAGAGAACTGGGAGTACGTCTCAAGGACAAGGTCACCATCTCTGTTGGCTGGGTAGTGAGACAGTGTGTGCGTAGCAGGATATGTGTGTGCGTCTGTTTGTGTGCATGTGCGTCTGTGTGTGGGTATGTATGTGGGTATGTGGGTGTGTATGTGTGTGTGTGTATGTGTGTGTGTGTGAGCATGGCTGTGTGAATGTGTGGGCGTGAGAAGTCAGAATTGTATTCTTGACTTTAGAACGTTCCGTGAATAAACCTTTGACTATTTAGCTGGGCCTCCGTCTGTTTCATTCGGATCTTACAAATGCTGGTTTGCAGACAAGAGTATTATAATTCAATTGGGTGATGTACCTCGAGAACATTTACATTACATTTAAGTCATTTAGCAGACGCTCTTTTCCAGAGCGACTTACAAATTGGTGCATTCACCTTATGACATCCAGTGGAACAGCCACTTTACAATAGTGCATCTAAATCTTTTAGGGGGGTGAGAAGGATTACTTATCCTGTCCTAGGTATTCCTTAAAGAGGTGGGGTTTCAGGTATCTCCGGAAGGTGGTGATTGACTCCGCTGTCCTGAACATAATTCTCTCATCAGTTTTTCCCCCACAAAAGGTCTTTATTACAGACAGAAATACTCCTCAGCACCCCTCACCCCTCTCAATCCCACAGGTGAAGAAGCTGGATGTAGAGGTCCTTGGCTGGTGTAGTTACATGTGGTCTGCGGTTTTGAAGCCGGTTCGACCTAATGCCATATTCTCTAAAACATTGGAGGCTTATGGTAGATCATTTCCCTGTGGTAACAGCTCTGGTAGACATTCCTGCAGTCAGCATGCCAATTGCACACTCCCTCAAAACTTCAGACATCTGTGGCATTGTGTTGCGTGACAAAAATGCTCATTTTAGAGTGGCCTTTTATATACCCCAGCACAAGGTGCACCCGTTTAATGATCATGCTGTTTAATCAGCTTCTTGATATGTCTGTCAGGTGGATGGATTATCTTGACAAAAGGATAAATTGCTCACTAACAGGGAAGTAAACAAATTTGAGCACAATTTTAGAGAAATAAGCTTTTTGTGCGTACGGAACATTTCTTATTTCAGGTCATCAAACATGGGACCAGCACTTTACATGTTGCGTTTCTATTTTTGTTCAGTGCAGTTAAGCCCAATAATTTTTTCCCCTTTACTATGAGCCCGTTGTAGTTATTGAGAATGCCAAGGAGCATTGATCACTGAGCAATGTTGACTGAGCAGTGTCCGAAATAGTACCCTATCCCCTATGCAGTGCTCTACTTCTGACCAGAGTCTTTTGGGCACTTGGTTTTATAGGGAATAGGGTGCCATTTCAGATGCAACCAGTGTGTTACCGAGCGTCTTACCGGAGCAATTTAGCCTTGCTCTGCAGCGCATCCAGCAGCTCTATCTTCGTGTTCATGTCGGTGATCTCATCCTCCAAGTTCTGCCGCGTCACGTCCACCTGCTGACACAGCTGAGCAAAGGTGCCGGCCAGCTCCCTGCACAGACAGACACACACCAGCAGCTCAGGCCCTACGCAGTCTCAACTCTACTTAGTGAACTCACTGAACAAAATTCCTGTAGAGCCATGTCAACTTAAGCATGTCCTCAAGCGTTTAGGCATTTTGAGGAATAGCGCTCTGAGATTCAGGGGCCATATGTGTACCAAGCATCTCTGAGTAGAGGTGCTCATCTAGGATCGGTTTGCCCCTATCCGTGTCATTTTAGGCCTCGTGATATAAAAAATGAAAACTGATCGTAAATCAGGAGTCCTTGGGTCCTATTTACGACTGTTAAGTCAGCTTTGTTTTCAGAATGACCTACAACTGCAAAGAGCAATAGGCTCACTCAGTAGCTTATAGGCAAACCAGATCCCACTGCCAGTCCCTCTCACCACCAGAGGGCCTCTATGAGGCATGTTCAGAGAACAACTCCCACACGGCAGGAGACAATCTATTTATATAAAGCAGGCTTACATAACGTTGTGTGACAGATTGACTGGCCAGTGGTTCTATGAAGAGGCTTTAGCAAATTCTATACTAGCTGTCAAACATGCAGACCTGAACTACGGAGAGTGGCAGTGTGGAGCCCTGCCAAACATCCCATCTCTTTGTTGAGGGGATAATATTGGCCTTGTAAGACTCGGTTGAGGTGGAGTAGGAGGGCAGCGGGCAGATGGAGAGCAAATGGATAGAGGGAGAAGGAGAGATAGATAGGAAGGGATGTTTTTTTTTACTTTACCTCCCTTATCTCAACTCATTTGCTCACATTGTATATAGACTTATTTTTCTACTGTATGTTTGTTTTACTCCATGTGTAACTCTGTGTCGTTGTATGTGTCGAACTGCTTTGCTTTATCTTGGCCAGGTCGCAATTGTAAATGAGAACTTGTTCTCAACTTGCCTACCGGGTTCAATAAAGGTGCAATAAATGTCAAAAATAAAATAAAATAAGAGGGGATGTAGTGAGAAGAGGAGTGAGGGAGTCAGACGAAACAGACCGCTGTAGATGGGGTGTCCATTACTCACTGCTGAACCTGGTGGCTGCAGTTGGAGCCGGTGTAGCTGACGATGAGCTGCAGCTTCTCGCTGGCGTAGTCCACAAACTGGCGCTTGAAGGCCCTCTCCTTGGCCTTGGTGGTCCAAGTGAGGCGCTCGTACACGTACAGCAGGCCGTACAACCCTACCGAAAGGGCAATCAGACGCCAGCCCACTGCCTTCCAGATCTGACACACACATTTTCAATACTTAACATTTTCAAATGAACTGTTGTTGAGTGCAAAGGAAGAACATACATTTCATGCCTGGGTTAAACAGGGAAAAACATTGAAAGTGTCAACTCCTTTCCTACTTGTTTTCGGAGACGATACTTTTGGTTTAGGGCATTGTCAACAACCATTTGCACATTCTTTAAAGCCTTCACGGAGTGTGTCTCCTCTATCCTTACCACGCCACCGACGACTATGATGCCCATGGATGTACGGGAGGTGAGTGAGGCCAGGCCGGTCACCATGGAGACCATCAGCTCCTCCTGGGTCATGGAGTTCTGGGGGAACGGGGGCATGCTGGTGCTGACCGGGGTGAGGGCCATGGGCCGAGGAACCTACAGGACAGACACCAATGAAGTAAATAAACCGTGCGTAGCTGATGCTACGTCTTGACCAATAAGAGCCTTCAAAAGCCACCGTTACGCCATCATCATACTCCTCCTTTCAGAGATTTGATAACCGGAAGTGAATCAGGGGGGGGGGGGGGGATGATATCCCCACATTAAAATAACCAACTTGTCAGCAATGCCACAATGTGCGGAATATGGATGCAGCCAGCACCAATTCAAGCGATGCGGGAAGACATTTCATATGCAAATATCGAATGTAGTACTTTATGGTCCATTTTAAGAGAGACTGCTCCTGACAGCTTGTGGTACGGTGTAACCATAGCAACGCACGTAAGCCAATGTATGTATGCTAGCTCGCTTAAAAAGCAATACTAAGCATGGATGACGTGGCGATACGTGTGTGGAATTAAACTGCTACTCTTATGGATTTTCTAATTGTCCTATCACAGCGGTTGAACAAATATTGTTCATTGACAATGAATGTAGTTCACGTCAGCAGCCAGCCTGGTGCTGCTCTGTGGCATGCTGTATGGAAAGAGGCAACCAGTGAACTCTGTGTTTACAGTCTATAGATGGGTCAGCTGACAACGTCACAAAACCACGTGCGCGCTTCAAAATGGGGCAGAAGTCAGAGTGCTGTTGTGATTCTGGAGGGCCAGATCGCTTGCAACAATGACAAAGTGCCATGTGGGGAATCAGAAGTGGCTCGTTTCACTTCGTTCTTGACACCATGTCTTGTTTTGAGGCGTTTTGACTGGATTTTATGTGAACGTCATTTGGGCAAAAATTCACTCGCAAACCAACAACTGTAACAAATGTATTTGAGAGACAAGTGCTCATTGTGCAAATCTATTTGTTTTCAATAAACATAGATGAAATGTAGCTTACATGTCAACAATCTCAGCCAACACAGTCCATTCCGACCCATAGTTGCGCACACGTCGGTTTTGTAGCTAAACAACCAACCCATCCATGAGTGAACCAGTTCCTACGTTTATTGTACCGATAGTAATTCATGGCTCTTTTTACTGCCTTCATGGGGGATTAACTTGACAGAGTGATCTCAAAGCACTGAGGAAGCACAGGAATAACAACCCAGAATGGAGTATGCTTGTCTGCTCCCAAAGAGGATTCGCCCCTTGTTCCACTGAGAAAGGTATTATTTTATCTTCTCTCTTTACAGGGACAAGATGCTTTTCAAACAATAACAAAGCGGTCACCCAGCCAATGACTTGGTAAATAGCTGAGGGATGGTGCTGGAGAAATGGAACCACTCAACATGAATAGACAAGAGCTATGGACTGACCATCCATGAAATCAAAATGATAGTTTTAACCATGTTTTGAGCCTATACAGTGTTTGCTTACAATTACAACATAAAACAAGCTTGGATTTATTTTTGGGGTTCTGATGGGGTAAGAAAATGTAAATAAACTAGAGGCATTGTAAATTCTATTCTTTAAGAATAAATACATTTAAAAAGTCGAAAAATTGAGGAAGCGATCACAATGACGCCTTTAGGGTCAGGATTGGGGGCTGGTGTAAACCTGATCCTATATGTGTGGTGAAGGGCTACCTCTACCTAACCCTTTTCTTAAGGAAATAACAAGCACACACACCTGGTCGTTGTAGCCCATGAGGGCACGTCGTGTGTTCTTGGGTCCCAGAAAGCGGTTGACCAGCATGGTCCAGCCCAGGGAGAAGTGGAAGCCAATGTCCTCCTGGAAGTCACTGCACAACTTGTCGCAGGCCAGGTCGTAGCTGAGGGTGAAGATCTGCTGCCTCGGCACCAGCTTGTCCACCTGCTCCTGGACCGGCCCTGGCAGCAGGGGCTTCAGACCATCTGAGAAGGGGGATGCTAGTTGAGAACATCTTCACGTGGTTTCAGAATTGAACAACAATTTAATTTACTGGGAATATTTCAGCCAGTGTGGCTGGTGGACCAAATGGTTCCTTTAAGAATGGGATGGGGTTTGGAATTGTGTGAGTGCTGCAGGACTGACCGATCATCTCTGTCTGGGTGGACTGCAGGGCGGCGGTGATGGCTGTGGAACACCTCTCAGACATGTTCCTGCCCAGGCCCTCCTCAATGTGCCTGTGGAGCTCCTGGAAAGAACACGCACACAGTACAACATCACCACCGCAATCTCAATGGTTCAGTCCAAAATGGACACCCTATTACCTATGTAATGCACTGCTTTTGGCCTGACCCTTACACTACAGCCATTTCCAAAATGTGCACCCTATTCTGTACATAGTGCAACACATTTGGTCAGAGAAAACAAACGGCACAGTATGACATTCTGAACACTCCCTAAAATATAAAACAATCCAAGTTCATGGAAGTTTGCCAATCTGAACACACCCTTAAAATGTCAAAGGGTGTGTTCAGGTAATTCCAGGGTGTGTTCAGGTAATTCCAGGGTGTGTTCAGGTAATTCCCTGCAAAGGGTTCTTCTCTTAGAGAAGATAGACACCAGGACAAAACAGGCCGTAGGGAGAATTCCACTAACACTCTGAAAAGGATTGAGGCCTACGGCAACAGTGGCCCATCCTCCTCCTAGAGACCTACTGGGTATACAGGCTTTTGTTCCAGCCCTGCTCAAACACACCTGATTCAGCTAATCAAAGTCCCGATGACAGCCGATTAGTAGAATCAAGCATAAACACCCGGTAGCAAAAGGAGCAGGAGGAGGTGTGTGTGTGCTCGTGCGAGCGCTCGTTTGTGTTGGAGGCCAGGGAATCACTCACGTTCTTGTACACCTTGAGCACCACCTGAGACGGATGGAAGTCCATGTGGAAGTCATCCACCAGCACAAAGAGTCGCCTGATCTCCTCTGCCATGGCGTTGGACACCTACACACAGGTAAAAACACACACACACACACACACACACACACACACACACACACACACACACAGGAAGAACAAGGTTCACTAGACCATTCTTAGAATTCAATCGTAGCGCGGGAGCCCATTTTAAACCTACCTGTCGCTCTACTTCCTCTGTGATCTTCTTGATCTTGCTCTTGCAGTCCAGCGTCAGCAGGTCCAGCTGTTTGTCGATGAACTCCATGCGGTCCTGGCGCTCCTCCCTGGTTTCTAGGCAGTGAATCCTGAACACACAAGGTTCACAAAACATGGAGCACAACCGGTTGCCTCGCACAGCAGCCGTTCCCCATCACTTCTATCATATCGGTTCAAATGAAGGAAAGGAGACAAGGAAGACATTAACAATTGAGGCAGCCTGGGTACTTGGCTTGACCCGAGAACTCACCTCTGCTCCTGAGCCGCCACGTGCACCGAGTCCATGATGAGCCGTAGGGTCTCCGAGATCTGCTTGGCCCTCACAGTGTGCTGCTCAAACTTGGTCTTCACCGCAGACTGAGAGATACACTCCTACAAGAACAGGGAAAAACAGAGCGTTTCAAAAGAGGGCCTAGCGAATGGGCAGAATCTCGACACATTCAATGGCTTTCAACTGTAGAGCTCACTCTCTAACTGGAGCATGCAGACATGATGTGAAACAAGTGATAAAAGAATGGTGTTGGATTGGAAGTGAACTGCACCGGCACTTGAGCAGAGTTCGGTACATATCTAATGGGAACCGAGACAAAGTATTGTAAACTGAAAACCTGATTCACTCAGGTTATTTCAATAGAAAGCCTTACCTCGAAGCGCCTCTCAAAGTTCTGGAACTCAAACATCCTGGCCTGGAATCCCTCGGCCAGAGCACCACCTGAAAAAAGTAAGGAGTGTGGTTATTTTTTTGGGGGGTCTAATTTTCTTGGATATTAGATCATTGTTTTTCTGTGAATGTCTACCTGTGTGGCTTACAATATATTAGGGAAGTATTCAGAACCCTGGACCTTTTCCACATTTTATTATGTTACAGCCTTATTCTAAAATTTATTAAAATCTTAATCTACACAGAATACCCCACAATGACAAAGCGAAAAAAGGTTTAAACATTTTTGAAAATGTATTTAAAAAAAAAACAGAATTCACATAAGTATTCAGACCCTTTACTATTGAGACTCAATTTCCATTGATCATCCTTGAGATGTTTCTACATCTTTATTGAAATCCACCTGTGGTAAATTCAATTGATTGGACATGATTTGGAAAGGTACACACCTGTCTATATAAGGTCCCACAGCTGACACTGCATGTCAGAGAAAAAAAAAACATGAGGTCGAAGGAATTATCCGTAGAGATTGTGTTGAGGCACAGATCTGGGGAAGGCTACCAACACATTTCTGCAACATTGAAGGTCCATAAGAACAGTGGCCTCCATCATTCTTAAATGGAAGAAGCTTGGAACCACCAAGACTCTTCCTAGAACTGGCCGGACAGTCAAACTGAGCAATCGGCGGAGAAGAGCCGTGGTCGGGGAGGTGACCTAGAACCTGATGGTCACTCTGACAGAGCTCCAGAGTTCCTCTGTGGAGATGGGAGAACCTTCCATCTCTGCAGCACTCCGCCAATCAGCCCCTTATGGTAGAGTGGCCAGACAGAAGCCACTCCTCAGTAAAAGGCACATGACAGCCCGTTTGGAGTTTGCAAAAAGGTACCTGAAGTACTCTCAGACCTTGAGAAACAACATTGAACTATTTTGCCAGAATGCCAAGCGTCACATCTGGAGGAAACCAGGCACCATGCCTACGGTGAAACATGGTGGTGGCAGCATCATGCTGTGGGGATGTTTTCAGCGGCAGGGACTGGGAGAATAGTCGGGATCGAGGCAAAGATGAACGGAGCAAAGTAGAGATCCTTGATGAAAACCTGCTCCAGGACCTCAGACCGGGGAAAAGGTTCACCTTCCAACAGGACAACAACACTAAGCACAGCCAAGACAACGCAGGAGTGGCTTCGGGATAAGTCTCTGAATGTTCGAGTGGCCCAGCCAGAGCCCGGACTTGAACCCGATCGAACATCTCTGGAGAGACCTGAAAATAGCTGTGCAGCAAGGCTCCCCATCCAACCTGACAGAGCTTGAGAGGATCTGCAGAGAAGAATGGGAGAAATACCCCCCAAATACAGGTATGCCAAGCTTGTCATGTCATACCCAAGTGTGTGTGTGTGTGTGTGTGTGTGTGTGTACCTGCTTCTGGCATCCCCTGGGCCTTCTGAACGCGAGCCTGTAGGACCTCCTTTGCAGACACAAAGAAGATGCGGTCGCTGGCCTGGGCCCGGTCCACCACACCCAGCTCGTCCACCAGGAAACTGCTGCAGCGGTCCATGTGCTGCCTCCTCACCTGGGGTGGGCACAGAGTGAGCGGGTTCAATAGAGCCATTTTGTGTTTACCATCACATCTGCGCTACACTCCTAATTGTCCCTAAATTTCTAAGGCTGTGTGGGCATCCCGAGTGATGTGTGGGGAGTTGGCCTTGACTAATTGTGAGTGAAGGACCAGTGGTGTGGGGGCTGTAAGACTTCCTGCCCTGTCATGTCCTCGGATGGGGCCAGACCACCCCTCTGAGTTTCTTATATTAAACTCGGTGTCAAAACAGAGATGCTTGTTCTAGGTCCCTCTCTTTCTTTCAAAGAGATCTTCTGCCCCAGGATCCTGACATGAATCTTAATGTCCCCAGTCCACCTGGCCATGCTGACGTCAGAACGCTCTGTAGCTGGATAGCTGACGTCAGGACCTTGACTAATTGTGAGTGAGGACCATGAGGACATGTAAGACTGATGGCTATGCTCAATAATAGTATTCATCTTGCTTTATCTGGGATATTGTACCTTGCCTCACTGGCATGTAGCAGGTTTCTAGGTTATCAAATCTCTTAACATTTGTCGACAGTCTGATTACATGTTAACTCACACGAGCGCCATTTGAAGTTGCAAGTGGCCGTATCAACTTCTATGTAAACAAACCGCTTTCTGATGCACACGCAACTTTTCAAACACACACACAGCAGGAAAAATGGTATATACATACAAACGTGTAAACAAGCCTACAGGCACATGCTCTTCCTTCAACAAGTTGTATTGGCAGACCTGAAATGATCACAACATATGGGATGTTCACTAAAGGGCCGGGACGTTACCAGTATCGCGATACTTGTTAGTGTCGTGCCAAGGAAACAAAAACGCAGAGCGGTATTAACTTCTTTAGGAAAACGGGCCTAATGTTGAAAACAAACATCATTATGTTGTCATCCAGAGTCACGATTATTTATTTTCAAGTCCATAGCACACAATAATTTACGTACAGCTGTTTTTTTTAAAGTACCAGAGTCAGTTATGTTTTTATTTTTCCCCATGGAAAAAGTATTGCGATACTGGCATCGTTACAGCCCTCATGTTCAACCTGACATTTATTTCAAGGACATAAAGCCAGACAGGACAGTCAGTCTCAGTTCAGTCTCCTGGCCAATCTCCAGGTGTCATGTCCGTGTTGTGTTGGGTTGTATTATATCAAACATCTCAAGTGTTTCCCTTGTTGGACGACTCAAATAACCATTTAAAATGGATAATTTACCTAAAAATGTCCATAACCCTTGAGAAAGGCACTTTAACCTAAAATGCTTCTGTCAGTCTCTCTGGATAAGAGCACCTGCTAAAATGACTCAAATGTAAATGTACAAGTTATTAACAAGACTGTGGTGGATTACAACCTCTCCTAGCCCATAGAAGACGTTCAAGGTAACATCCAACTTCTTTGGGTGAAGTAGACGGCACAGAGAGTGGTGGGTTGAGTATCACAAGCCCGAAAGGCCTCGCTCAACCACCGGCATGATACGGCCATGTGAAGTGCAACCCTATACTTGAAATCAACACTTTGGCAGACCCTAGTGCCAACCCTACCTCAACATTAACTTAATTGCTGAATCTAATACTGTACTCTTGCAGGGAGTAGTTACCCCATGTACTCGGCTCAACCACGACCCAGAATCTGGCACAAACCCATCCACCAAAACACTGGTATCTGGTGTAACCGTGATCTAAGGGTCAAAGCTAACGCTAATTCAGCTCAGAATTCCCATTGTAACACAGTTCACAATGTACACCATTTTAAAACCGTCCAAACTCCATTCGCAACCGGATTCATTTGGTAAGAGAGATTCAGTCAATAATAGGAATAGATTGTTCACCATCTATTTCAAATACGATTTGAGAAGGTCCGGTCTGGGTATGTGACAAATGTTCATGTTTCAAACTTCTCTCGTTCAAACGATAAAAATAAAAAAATTGACGTGAATTCACAATTCAGATATGGTCCTGTGTATGACTGCAAATCAATCTACCGCAGTTCTGGCAACCTACCATAGGGTTGTCACTAGTTACCACAGCCACAAAGTCATAAACCCTGTCCATTTCTACAATTGATAGTCTTACATTTTTTATTTTAAACCCAACCACACTGATGCCTAACCTGGATGGTGTGTTTCCGGACATATTCAATCAATCCTTAATCCAGTCTTCTGTCCCCACATGCTTCAAGAGGGCCACCATTGTTCCTGTTCGCAAGAAAGCTAAAGGTAACTGAGCTAAATGACTACCGCCACGTAGCAGTCACTTCCGTCAACATGAAGTGCTTTGAGAGACTAGTCAAGGACCATATCACCTTCACCCTACCTGACACCCTAGACCCACTCCAATTTGCTTACCGCCCCAACAGGTCCACAGACGACGCAATCACACTACCCTAACACATCTGGACAAGAGGAATACCTATGTGAGAATGCTGTTCATCGACAACAGCTCAGCATTTAACATAATGGTACCCTCCAAACTCATCATCAAGCTCGAGACCCTGGGTCTCGACCTCGCCCTGTTAAACTGGGTCCTGGACTGCCTGACAGGCCACCCCCAGGTGGTGAGGGTCGGTAACAACATCTCCACCCCGCTGATCCTCAACACTGGGGCCCCACAAGGGTGCGTTCTCAGTCCTCTCCTGTACTACCCGTTCACCCACGACTGCGTGGCCATGCACGCCTCCAACTCGATCATCAAGTTTGCAGACGACACTACAGTGGTAGGCTTGATTACCAACAATGACTTCAGGAAACAGCAGAGGGAGCACCCCCCTATCCACAGAGAGGGTAGAAAGTTAAGTTCCTCGGCGTACACATCACAGACAAACTAAAATGGTCCACCCACACAGACAGTGTGGTGAAGGAGCAGCAGCGTCTCTTCAACATCAGGAGGCTGAAGAAATTCGGCTTGTCACCAAAAACACTCAAACTTTTACAGATGCACAATCGAGAGCATCCTGTCTGGATCTATCACCGCCTGGTACGGCAACTTCTCCGCCCACAACCGTAAGGCTCTCCAGAGGGTAGTAAAGGTCTGAACAACGCATTACCGGGGGCAAACTACCTGCCCCCAGGACACCTACACCACCCGATGTCTCAGGAAGGCCAAAAAGATCATCAAGGACAACAACCACCCGAGCAACGGCCTGTTCACCCTGCTATCATCCAGAAGGCAAGGTCAGTACAGGTGCATCAAAGCAGGGACCGAGAGACTGAAAAACAGTTTCTCAAAGCCATCAGACTTAAACAGCCAACAGCTGCGTCCATACTGACTCAAATCCAGCCACTTTAATAATGGGAAAATATATTTATTACATACATCACTAGCCACTTTAAACAATGCCACTTCATATGTTTACTTACCCTACATTACTCATCTCATATGTATATACTGTACTCTATACCATCCACTGCATTATTTATGTCCGTATTCTTATTCATTCCTTCACTTGTGTGTGTGTGTGTGTGTGTGTGTGTGTGTGTGTGTGTATGTATGTATGTATGTATGTATGTATGCATGTATGTATGTATGTATGTATAAGGTAGTTGTTGTGAAATTGTTAGGCTAGATTGCTCGTTGGATATTACTGCATTGTCGGAACTAGAAGCACAAGCATTTCTCTACACTCGCATTAACATCTGCTAACCATGTGTATGTGACAACTATTTTTATTTGATTAAAACCGAAAAGCAACAAAAATTCATGAATCTTTACAATATAGCCAATTGACTGTGGTTGTGCCATCTAGTCCAAACCCTTACCAGTGTTCCCCACCCATTCAGCAACAATTCTCTGCTGTGTGCCTCTCCATGTTCTCACTTCTAATCATTGTGATGGATCGTTGCAGTGCTATATGTAACAGCGTGTTCATAGACGTCCAACAATCTGTTAACGCCAAGTATGGTGCGCTTTGTACAATTTCTCCATCCGGACCGTCACAATTTTTCGACATGTCATCTTGTTTTATGTTTCTAGACATTCCAGTCGGGCAACATTGAAGCTGACATCCTCTACCTTTGATAATGGCTGCATATCAAATGCAATAATTTCTGTAATCAGTGTTGTGAGATTTTCTCAGTTTCACGGTGCCTCCCTTTCAGCATTGCACCTGTACTGCCACAGTAGCTCAATTTCACCTCGCAAAGTTTGCATTTCACCACCTTCTCCTTTAGAAACTTCTCAAAGTATTGCCATACAGGACTTCGCTGCTGTCGCTTCCGTCTCACTGACAATTTTCCCAACTGTTAACAACGATGACGTGCGGAGCGCTTTATATCCGTGTCAAATCATTTGAAAGATGCATATCTCCTACTAATGTAACAATGCTGTAAGTATTTAATCAAACACTTTCCCTTTATGATGATGATCAGGACCTGTTAGTGGCAGCTTTGTGATCCTAATTCTGTTAAAAAAATAAAAAATTAAAAAATTGAAGCCCGCCCGAGTTCCCCCACACACACCAGTGTTTTCCTTACGTGTCAATATGTCAGTGTATTCTTTCTGTTGATTGGAACAGTGTGGTGTGAAAATGTGAACATATTATAAAGTTGTTTTGTCAATTTTAAAGACTCTTGGAAGATTAGTCCTAAAATAAAAATAAGTTTTGGCCCTGAAAGCCACCGCTAAAACTAACCTCAGCGTGGCAATGACTGCCACCGCTGAAACTAACCTCAGCGAGGCAATGACAGCCACCGCTAAAACTAACCTCAGCGAGGCAATGACAGCCACCGCTAAAACTAACCTCAGCGAGGCAATGACAGCCACCGCTAAAACTAACCTCAGCGTGGCAATGACAGCCACCGCTAAAACTAACCTCAGCGTGGCAATGACTGCCACCGCTAATACTAACCTCAGCGTGGCAATGACAGCCACCGCTAAAACTAACCTCAGCGTGGCAATGACAGCCACCGCTAAAACTAACCTCAGCGAGGCAATGACAGCCACCGCTAAAACTAACCTCAGCGTGGCAATGACAGCCACCGCTAAAACTAACCTCAGCGTGGCAATGACTGCCACCGCTAATACTAACCTCAGCGTGGCAATGACTGCCACCGCTAAAACTAACCTCAGCGTGGCAATGACTGCCACCGCTAAAACTAACCTCAGCGTGGCAATGACAGCCACCGCTAAAACTAACCTCAGCGTGGCAATGACAGCCACCGCTAAAACTAACCTCAGCGTGGCAATGACAGCCACCGCTAAAACTAACCTCAGCGTGGCAATGACAGCCACCGCTAAAACTAACCTCAGCGTGGCAATGACAGCCACCGCTAAAACTAACCTCAGCGTGGCAATGACTGCCACCGCTAAAACTAACCTCAGCGAGGCAATGACAGCCACCGCTAAAACTAACCTCAGCGTGGCAATGACAGCCACCGCTAAAACTAACCTCAGCGTGGCAATGACAGCCACCGCTAATACTAACCTCAGCGTGGCAATGACTGCCACCGCTAAAACTAACCTCAGCGTGGCAATGACTGCCACCGCTAAAACTAACCTCAGCGTGGCAATGACTGCCACCGCTAAAACTAACCTCAGCGTGGCACTGACTGCCACCGCTAAAACTAACCTCAGCGTGGCACTGACTGCCACCGCTAAAACTAACCTCAGCGTGGCACTGACTGCCACCGCTAAAACTAACCTCAGCGTGGCACTGACTGCCACCGCTAAAACTAACCTCAGCGTGGCACTGACTGCCACCGCTAAAACTAACCTCAGCGAGGCAATGACAGCCACCGCTAAAACTAACCTCAGCGTGGCAATGACTGCCACCGCTAAAAACTAACCTCAGCGTGGCAATGACTGCCACCGCTAAAACTAACCTCAGCGTGGCAATGACAGCCACCGCTAAAACTAACCTCAGCGTGGCAATGACAGCCACCGCTAAAACTAACCTCAGCGTGGCAATGACAGCCACCGCTAAAACTAACCTCAGCGAGGCAATGACTGCCACCGCTAAAACTAACCTCAGCGTGGCAATGACTGCCACCGCTAAAACTAACCTCAGCGTGGCAATGACTGCCACCGCTAAAACTAACCTCAGCGTGGCAATGACTGCCACCGCTAAAAACTAACCTCAGCGTGGCAATGACTGCCACCGCTAAAACTAACCTCAGCGTGGCAATGACTGCCACCGCTAAAACTAACCTCAGCGTGGCAATGACTGCCACCGCTAAAACTAACCTCAGCGTGGCAATGACTGCCACCGCTAAAACTAACCTCAGCGTGGCAATGACTGCCACCGCTAAAACTAACCTCAGCGTGGCAATGACAGCCACCGCTAAAACTAACCTCAGCGTGGCAATGACAGCCACCGCTAAAACTAACCTCAGCGTGGCAATGACTGCCACCGCTAAAACTAACCTCAGCGTGGCAATGACAGCCACCGCTAAAACGAACCTCAGCGTGGCAATGACTGCCAACGCTAAAACTAACCTCAGCGTGGCAATGACTGCCAACGCTAAAACTAACCTCAGCGTGGCAAAGACTGCCAACGCTAAAACTAACCTCAGCGTGGCAATGACTGCCAACGCTAAAACTAACCTCAGCGTGGCAATGACTGCCAACGCTAAAACTAACCTCAGCGTGGCAATGACTGCCAACGCTAAAACTAACCTCAGCGTGGCAATGACTGCCAACGCTAAAACTAACCTCAGCGTGGCAATGACTGCCAACGCTAAAACTAACCTCAGCGTGGCAATGACTGCCAACGCTAAAACTAACCTCAGCGTGGCAATGACTGCCAACGCTAAAACTAACCTCAGCGTGGCAATGACTGCCAACGCTAAAACTAACCTCAGCGTGGCAATGACTGCCAACGCTAAAACTAACCTCAGCGTGACAATGACTGCCAACGCTAAAACTAACCTCAGCGTGACAATGACTGCCAACGCTAAAAACTAACCTCAGCGTGACAATGACTGCCAACGCTAAAAACTAACCTCAGCGTGACAGTGACTGCCAACGCTATAACTAACCTCAGCGTGACAGTGACTGCCAACGCTATAACTAACCTCAGCGTGACAGTGACTGCCACCGCTAAAACTAACCTCAGCGTGACAGTGACTGCCACCGCTAAAACTAATCTCAGCGTGACAGTGACTGCCACCGCTAAAACTAATCTCAGCGTGACAGTGACTGCCAACGCTAACTCACCTCCTCCATGTACTCCGGCTCCGAAGCAGAGGCATCCCAGCGGTTGTTTAAGATGAAGATGTTTGGACTGGAGAGACGCTCGTTGACCTTGTGGAAGAATGACTTCTCCTGCAAAGAGTAGCATTTGTCTATTCAAAATCCAATATACCCTCAGACATGGCATTTGGTCAACATGCAAGTTTGGGCCGAGTGGATTTCTTTCTAGAGTAGAAACATGTTTCTTACCGTCTGCATCAAAGTGGACTCAGAGTTTGCCACCAGGACAAAGACGTCGGCGTCCAGGCAGAACTTGTCGATCCAGCTGTCCAGCTCTGTCGTGACGTCAATACCGGGGCTGTAGGAGCAGAAATATGGGATGACTTCAAGTCACAAGGCCACAGTAGAAACTATACTGAACAAAAATAAAACGCAACATGAAACGATTTCAATGATTTTACTGAGTTACAGGTCATATCAGTCAAATGAAGTAAATGACTTGGGCCCTAATCTATGGATTTCAGATATGCATCTCTTAGTCGGACATCTTAAAACAAAAAGTAGAGGCGTGGATCAGAAAACCAGTCAGTATCTGGTGTGAACACCATTTGCCTCATGCAGCACGACATCTCCTTCGCATAGAGTTGATCAAGCTGTTGATTGTGGCCTGTGGAATGTTGTCCCACTCCTCATCACTGGCTGTGCGAAGTTGCTGGATATTGGGGGGGAACTGGAACACACTGTCGTACACGTCAATCCAGAGCATCCCAAACACGCTCAAATGGGTGACATGTCTGGTGAGTCTGCAGGTCATGGAGGAACTGGGACATTTTCAGCTTCCAGGAATTGTGTTTAGATCCTTTCAACATGCATTATCATGCTGAAACATGGTGTGATGGCTGTGGATGAATGGCACAATGGGCCTCAGGATCTCGTCACGGTATCTCTGTGCATTGAAATTGTCATCAACAAAATGCAATTGTGTTTGTGGTCTGTAGCTTATGTTTGCCCATACCATAACCCCACTGCCACCAGGGGGCACTGTGTTCACAATGTTGACATCAGCAAACCGCTCGCACACACACACGCCATACACGTGGTCTGCGGTTGTAAGGCCGGTTGGACGTACTGCCAAATACTCTAAAACGATTTTGGAGGCGGCTTACGGTAGAGAAATTAACATTCAATTCTGGTAACAGCTCTGGTGGACATTCCTGCAGTCAGCATGCCAATTGCACGCTCCCTCAAAACATCTGTGGCATTGTGTTGTGTGACACAACTGCACATTTTAGAGTGGCCTTTTGTCCCCCAGCACAAGGTGCACCTGTGTAATGACCATGCCGTTTAATCAGCTTCTTGATATGCCACACCCGTCAGGTGGATGGATTATCTTCGCAAAGTAGAAATGCTCACTAACAGGGATATAAACAAATTTGTGCACAAAACTTGAGATAAATACACTTTCTACGTATGAAACAATTCTGGAATCTTTTATTTCAGCTCATGGGACCAACACTATACATGTTGCGTTTCAGAGTATATGAGCATAATGTAGTTTGTAGAGGAGGAGTAGTCATACAAAATTTAATGGCGAAGTGAAGAGTGGTACCCATTCCAACATCAACCTCCGAGCACTTCCAGAGGACCCCTGGTTGTGCTAAAATAACTGAATGCCAGAAGGGAATGGTCTACCTGATCCTTTTATATGTGTGGTGTGTGTTGCCCTCACCTGTCCACCAGCACCAGGTCGTCCCTAAGCAGGGCACACTTGACTTTAGGCCACATGACACACACCAGGCTTCCTGCATCCAGGTCCTCATCCTGATGTAGAGCATGGGCTAGCTGGTTCACCGTCTGAGAAACAGTGAGCGAGACAGAAATAGAAAGTGATTGTGCAAGAGAGAGACAAAACATGCAATAACATGTGTTCACATATGACATTTGACTACATTTGATTGTATGAGTTATTGCAATAAAAGGACAGATTACTAGGAAGGAAATATATTCATAATCTATTGGCATGTGTTTCCCTATTTAAACCCATAGCAACAATACCACGATGACATAACATATTTCCATAGAGATAAGGATTCGAGGGAAAAAGGTTGCATCAAAAAGGTTACTCATCTGTGCCAACAAATAAAGTAGCCAGGCAGAGATTTTTCCTATGAGCAAGAGGTCTGTGTTGATCATTAGCCAGCGGAAATGACCGGCTTTCCGGGGTTTAGTCCCCATGGGGAGAGAGGAGAGGCCTGGGGAAGCTGTTAGCAGCCAACATGCTTCACACAGACCTACAGTACAGTCAAAAGTTTGGATACACCTCATTTAAGATTTTTATTTTTACATTGAAGAATAACAGTGAAGAAATTAAAACTATGAAATAACAAAAAAAAAGTTATATTTTGATTTGTTTATCTTATATATGAGATTCTTCAAAGTAGCTACCCTTTGCCTTGACAGCTTTGCACTTGCTTGGCATTCTCTCAACCAGCTTCATTGCAGGTAGTCCCCTGCAATGCGTTTAAATTAACAGGTGTGCCTTGTTCAAAGTTACATTTGTGGAATTTCTTTCCTTCTTAATGCGTTTCAGCCAATCAGTTGTGTTGTGACAAGGTAGGGGTGGTATACAGAAGATAGCCCTATTTGGTAAAAGACCAAGTCCATATGGCAAAGAACAGCTGAAATAAGCAAAGAGAAACGACAGTCCATTTTTAGTTTAAGACAAGGTCTGTCAATACGGAAAATAAAGAACTTTGAAAGTTTCTTCAAGTGCAGTCGCAAAAACCATCAAGTGCTATGATGAAATTGGCTCTCATGAGGAACGCCACAGGAAAGGAAGACCCAGAGTTACCTTTGCTGCAGAGGATAAGTTCATTAGTTTTACCAGCCTCAGAAATTGCAGCCCAAATAAATGCTTCAGAGTTCAAGTAACAGACACAACAGATCTCAACATGAACTGTTCAGAGACTGCGTGAAATCAGGACTTCATGGTGGAATTGCTGCAAAGAAACCACTACTAAAGGACACCAATAAGGAGACTTGCTTGAACAAAGAAATATGAGCAATGGACATTAGACCAGGGGAAATCTGTCCTTTGGTCTGATGATCTCTGCATGTGTGGTTCCCACTGTGAAGCATGGAGGTGGTGGTGTTATGGTTTGGGGGGGGTACTTTGCTGGTGACACTGATTTATTTAGAATTCAAGGCTCACTTAACCAGCATGGCTACCACAGCGCTACACCATCCCATCTGGTTAGGACTTACACAGCTGGAATGTGAACACATGATAAGAGCAGCTGAGAGCATTCAGGGTTGCTGGTGTTTTGTTGATTCTGTTGCTATGTTTGGAGACGCGGGTCAGTAACAGGTTTGATCAGGATGCACATCATAGGCACACGGCCATTTCTGGGTCATAAACTACAGTCAACAGGGAAGTGGATATTTCTGGGCTCCTTTAGGTGATTATGTGAAACATTGCATCAGCATTCCGGGATGCTGGTATTTTAAAGAATACAATTGATAAGAAGTAGCTATATTCCATTAAGAGAGGTCTACTTTCCAAGTGACAAAGGTGTGGTACTCGTTAAACTGTGGTGCAACTGGCTAAGAGAGGTTTGCTTGCGTACAATTACAAATAGGTGCTGGATAACCAGTGAGAGTCATGGTTTTGAGGGAGGACTATTGGTTTACCGGGCCACCCACCATTTACTAAATAAGACAACTGCTCAACAGAAAGCCACCGTGACAGATCTGACTGCATCTGCTGTTGGACAAGTAGAAATGTATTCATACAGTACAGAAGTACAAGCCACCTGTTTTACTGCTGTTATACTTAGATGGGCATTGCATCACAGTAATTACAATGACTAAACTAAGATGGGCTTGGGAGATTTGAACACATCAAAAGGTTGAGAGCATGCTCTTATCTCAACAAACTACATTCAATTTAAATCTTAAACTTCCTCTAAAAAGATGTGTGTGTTGTGCTGAGCAAACCCCGAGGAAGGCTCAGTGCCGAAACGTTTGTTTATCTTCAATACATTTCTGGGAGGACACATGTGCGACTTTATTTTTCATAAAGTATGTGTCCCCCCCCCCATTAGTCAGCACCTCGCAAACGTATTGTGTGTGTGTGAACTTAGCTAGCGTGCGAAGAGTTCAGAGAAGTCTTCCAGGGTGCAGTATCCAACTTTAAAGAGCTTTAAGTAACGTCTTGTTTGTTTTTTTACCGACAATTAATTTTATTCCAAAAAAGAAACACTTGTTCCTATTGCCATTTTAAAAAGTTCCTCTTTAACCTCGTGTGGAGGTACTGACTTTGATGCTCTTCTTCTCCTCTGACCCCTCTGTGAGCAGGAAGGACTCGTTGCCGTCTGTCCCCTCCACCTGCAGGAAACAGTTGGTGGTATGTCCTATCCCAGAGGGGAGCACCTTATCACACAGCATGGCGTTGATCACTGAGCTCTTCCCGTTACTTGTCCTATAAAGTAGAACACACTGATGAGTGAGGAACATTTAAAACAGGTCTAGAGCATTTTCCAGAAATGTGCAGTAGTCCAACCCATTTTTAGAGAGACAAATTTGATTGTGTGATTCATTGAAAAATGAATAGCGGGGAAAACGTGCAGCTTCCGAACTCCAATTACTGGTGGCGGCATCGCCAGTGGTCATTACGCGGTGGAGGGAATGTACCTTCCGAAGAAGACACACTTCATGTGTCTGCGTGCCAGCACCTCTCCGATCCCTGCCACCTTTGACAGGTAACCGTGCACCTCCTGAACCTGCTCCTCTGTCGTGACCGGGTCCAGCTCCTCATTCCTATAGGTGTCTGTAGGCAGTAGAAAAAAATGTAATCACACAACCATTGCAAACCCCTAGGAACTAGACGAGAGGTCGACCGTTTAATCGAAATGGCCGATTAATAAGGGCCGATTTGAAGTTATAACAATCGGTAATCAGCATTTTTGGACATCGATTGTGGCCGATTACATTGCACTCCATGAGGAGACTGCGTGGCAGGCTGACTACCTGTTACGCGAGTGCAGCAGGGAGCCAAGGTAAGTTGCTTGCTAGCATTAAACTTATATTAACATAATCACAAGTTAACTACACATGGTTGATGATATTACTAGTTTATCTAACTTGTCCTAGGTTGCATATAATGCGGTGTCTGTTAATTTCTCATTGAATCACAGCCTACTTCACCTAACGGGTGATGATTTAACAAGCGCATTCACAAAAAAAGCACTGTCGTTGCACCAATATGTACCTAACCATAAAAAACTTTCTTTAAAATCAATACACAAGTATATACTTTTAAACCTGCATATTTAGTTAATATTGCCTTCTAACATGAATTTCTTTTAACTAGGGAAATTGTGTCACTTCTCTTGCATTCCGTGCAAGCAGAGTCAGGATATATGCAGCAGTTCGGGCCGCCTGGCTCGTTACGAACTGTGTGAAGACCATGTCTTCCTAACAAAGACTGCAATTCATTTGCCAGAAGTGTACATAAGTATGACATAACATTGAAGGTTGTGCAATGTGACTGCAATATTTAAACTTAGGGATGCCACCCATTCGATAAAATAGGGAACGGTTGCGTATTTCACTGAAAGAATAAACGTTGTTTTCGAAAAGATAGGTCATTAATATGGTAAAATCTGGAAACTAAGGCTCGTATTTCTGTGTGTTATCATGTTATAATTAAGTCTATGATTTGATATAGCAGTCTGAGCGGTGGTAGGCAGCAGCAGGCTCGTAAGCATTCTGTGGTCCTTCTGTAGCTCAGTTGGTAGAGCATGGCGCTTGTAATTAGTGGGTTCGATTCCCGGGACCACCCATACGTAGAATGTATGCACACATGACTGTACGTCGCTTTGGATAAAAGCGTCTGCTAAATGGCATATATTATTTTTATATATTATTTAAACAGCACTTTCATGCATTTGCCAGCAGCTCTTCGCTGTGCTTCAAGCATTGAGCTGTTTATGACTTCAAGCCTAGCAACAACCGAGATTAGGCTGGTGTAACCGATGTGAAATGGCTAGCTAGTTAGCGGGGTGCGCGCTAATAGCGTTTCAATCGGTGACGTCACTCGCTCTGAGATCATGAAGTAGTTGTTCCCCTTGCTCTGCAAGGGCCGTGTCTTTTGTGGAGCGATGGGTAATGTTGCTTCGAGGGTGGCTGTTGTCGATGTGTCCCTGGTTCGAGCCCAGGTAGGGGCGAGGAGAGGGATAGAAGCTATACTGTTACACTGGCAATACTAAAGTGCCTATAAGAACATCCAATAGTCAAAGGTATATGAAATACAATTGAAATATAGAGAGAAATAGTCCTATAATTCCTACAACCTAAAACTTCTTATCTGGGAATATTGAAGACTCATCATATTAAAAGGAACCACCAGCTTTCATATGTTCTCATGTTCTGAGCAAGGAACTTAAACGTTAGCTTTTTTACATGGCACATATTGCACTTTTACTTTCTTCTCCAAAACTTTGTTTTTGCATTATTTACACCAAATTGAACATGTTTCATTATTTATTTGAGGCTAAATTGGTTTTATTGATGTATTATATTAAGTTAAAATAAAAAAGTGTTGATTCAGTATTGTTGTAATTGTCATTATTACACACATACACACATACAGTGGGGGAAAAAAGTATTTAGTCAGCCACCAAATTGTGCAAGTTCTTCCACTTAAAAAGATGAGGCCTGTAATTTATCATAGGTACACTTCAACTATCTGCATGGAGGAATGGGCCAAAATACCAGCAACAGTGTGTGAAAACCTTGTGAAGACTTACAGAAAACGTTTGACCTCTGTCAGTGCCAACAAAGGGTATATAACAGTATTGAGAAACTTTTGTTATTGACCAAATACTTATTTTCCACCATAATTTGCAAATAAATTAATTAAAAATCCTACAAATGTGATTTTCAGGATTTTTTTTCTCATTTTGTCTGTCATAGTTGAAGTGTACCTATGATAAATTACAGGCCTCTCATCTTTTTAAGTCGGAGAACTTGCACAATTGGTGGCTGACTAAATACTTTTTTGCCCCACTGTACACACACCTCTAAACTGGACCAATACTGAGAGAATGTGGCATAAATACATTGTAATCAGCACTACAAAGCAAACTTGAGCCGGAAAATTCACTTAAGTGAATGACATGTGTGGGTGTTGAGTGCCAAAGACAGACGGAATAATATTTCCGTTGTACTCTACACACAGTGCTGTTTGGACTGAAACCTAGCTGCCAATAGAACAGGCAAGTGTCAATCAATTCCAAACCACAAAACATTGTGCTGTTCAATGGTGTAAACGAAAGCCAGCTTTATCGACCACAACTTGTGGTAAGGTGGAAGGCTGGTAGCTACCTTCCAGAAAGTAGGAGCTTTCTTTGATGTACGCGGCCAGCTGCTCGAAGATGCCGTTGATTTTCTTCTTGGCCGTGACAAAGTGCTTGAGCGGGCTGGCGTTCACCTCCGCCATGAGTCTTTTGTCTTTCTTGCCAATAGCGTTGGGGTTAGGTCGTGTGAAAACCAGAGACATTGCACTGAAAAAGAGAGCAAAGAGACAAAATGTGTAATACTGAAAACAGATCATCCTAGGTAAAAAAAAAAAAAAATTAAAAAGAGAAAAGAGAAGAAAAAAAAAGAGGGAAAAAAGGATGAACTCATTTACAAATGTAGGCTGTCACTAATATGTAGGCCCTAGCTTCCTCTGAAACGGTGATGGCATTGGAAGGATAGGCTTAGCGAGCGACTAATCCGAACTGAAAGTTAAAAACCCAGGGAGAAAATAAAATAAAACAAAGCCAAATCCTTATCATATCCCGGTTGACAAGGTCTTTAAAAAAAAGATAATACCATGTTATGTGATTAGGCTACATTTCTTAGCCTACCTGCTATAAAATACAAATTGTAGAAGGCATTCGAAGTGTTTCAACAGTGAAAACAGAAGGAATGACAAGACACCTTACTAGTCAAATAGTAGCAGAAAAACTCAACTTCATTAACTGACCCCTATTTAAAACATAGGCTACATTGTTCATTGGGGAGTCAAATGTAGAGTAGAACGGTCCTTTGAATGCCAGCTGCTAATAGGAAAAATGCTGCTCTGTTCAAAATGGTGAGGATGTAAACAATACATTCACTCTCCTATTAGGATCCCACAGAAAGGAAACCGGGATGTTTCCAGATCCCTTTTCAGCTAGTAAGCCTAGGCTATTATCCACTCTAAACTTGTTTTACAGTTGACTTTTTCAGGAGATTGCTTTAGATTTGGGTACCATATGCAAGCAAGATAGATTGTGAATATTTTCGGAGCTGAACGACACCTCATTATCAGATGACAATTACACAGGAGAAAAATCTACTTCAGAATGAAAACCAGCTAGAATAGAATCAGTTTAGTTTCCATAAATAACATTGACAAACAATAGGCTAATGGTCAATCAGCTGATTTTTAACTTGTGATTGGGGGGGGTCAATAGTCACATATCGGGATATTATTTAACGCTATAACGCAATATTACTTGTGTTAGTTGGCTGTAACTGCATAAAAACACCAGTATTTTCCCTACATATCTTGTTCTCCATCTTTTTTCAATAGTGAGCGAATTTGTTTTCAGCACTTATTTCCATGACGGATCAAAGCTTGTTTTCTCATGTCTCTCTTGTCCCTCTGGGCAATTCCACATTAATAGAGTGATGCCGCGACTCACATTTTCCACTTTAAAATGTTTCAGTGCATATGCATAGTTTGGTAACAGAATGACGGCATTAAAAGCACAATCTGTGATTATTTTAACAAACTTCGCATCTGCACTGTTCTTCAAGTAAAATGTGTTTGTCAAAGTCCGAGGAGTTTCTTTTTAAATTAGTCCTTGTGCATAGAGTTGTTGTTTTCACTTTGAAATCATTGCTTTTTGTTTTGCATACATTTTAAAGTGAATAACGTGAGTCTCAGCATCACTTTGTTACCGTGGAATTGGCCCACTGCAGCAAACATATGGTGAGCAATATTTTTGAAACATAAAATCACAATAAATCTTGAGAATCGCAATAGGCCTACATATAGTATCGGAAGGTAGCCTAGTGGTTAGCGCATTGGGCCAGTAACCGAAAGGTTACTAGATCGAATCCCCGAGCTGATAAAGGAAAAAAATCTGTTGTTCTGCCACAGAACAAGGCAGTTAACCCACTGTTCCTCAGCCGTCATTTTAAATAAGAATTCGTTCTTAACTGACTTGCCTAGTTAAATAAAGGTTAAATTCCCGGCTCTAGTTTTAATCTTAACTAATGAAATCGTCATATAGCCTATATTACTCATGCAGTAGCCTAGTCAATCACACAACCATCGTAAACACATCTCAACCGGGTTCATTTGACTTCCTGATAGATATAAAAAGATAGAAGACACTATCAAAGCATTTTTGTAGTCCTGGAGACAGACAGTATGGGCCTACAGGTCTAAGCCAAAAAGCACATGCACTGGCACGTGCTCTGCAGGAGTGCCAGACTTCACAGCCAATTGACTGTCACCAGGAGCTCTTGGCACCAGGTTACTAGTGTCAGGTGTCAACCTAACAGAAGCCTTAGACATTGCCATCTGATAATCTACCAAAACTCCATGGTAATCTGTGATTAAAGTGCCTGAGTGAGTTAACTACAACTCCTGAAACCTTATTTTTGTCATATTGTAGAGTTGACATCAGCAAGCAATGCATCAACTCATAATATCGAAAAGGATCTTAGAGTGCACTCTTAATAATGATAGTAAAAAGCTCAAAGTAAAGAATCTTAATTTATTATTGTTCAATATGATCCTAAACCTACCCAACCCTAGTGACTCAGCCAATAAGTGTTCAACAGAGATAAGTGTTCAACAGAGAGAGAGAGAGAGAGCAGCTCTGTGAGTCACCTTCAGGAAGGCCTACACTGTAAGGACAAGCATGATTTGCTTTTGGCAGCTGTCCCCATTCCCAGTGTCAGACAGCCGTGGTTCACATGGACTACTGCCCTGTCAGTAATGACAAAGTTCAAGCCACAAGCATGTTGTAGCCCATGTAAAATTCAGATGTCTTTTTCAGCCACAGCCTACTCTTTGCAGTCAATTCTCAATTGCAATCTCAAATGTGTTTTGCATTAAAGCAGTCAAACGTGCAATATCTTGAAAATGTGACTGCTGACATGCAACACAATTTGGGACTGTATCAACAGTTGACTAATGAAAAAAAAAAAAAGAGTTTGGGTAGATTTTCCCTTTAATGCCGCTTTCGAGACAAAAAAAAATTGCTCAGTTTCCCACTTGAAAAATATCAGAATCAACTAATAGGAAGCTATAGGCAAAAAGAGTATGCAAATGTTAACTAATGGATTCCTAGTTGTCTTAAAAGCACTAATCACATTATCTGGTTTATGTACAATCTGTAGCAAACTGCCTGACTATGTGCATAGGCACCACTCCCCCTGGATGACTGCCTGTGATCCCTGGCCCTTGACCCAACAGTCCGAGGGTTCCTCAGGGAGAGCTGGATTTGCAACAAAAAAAAAAACATTTACATTTCACACTTGTACATATGTGAAAAAGGACAACTATAAGCGGACCCCATTTGACCTTTTGTGTAAAGAGTAGAAAAATTCCCATCAAAAGCGATTCAGCATTGAGTAAAACTGAGGGTAGGTGCCACTTACCTTACCTACTTGTTAGATCAACCTTCAGGGAAAATATTAGGCTAATGTTACTGTATCTAGTTAGCTAGACAATAACTTGATCGTTACCATTCACCTACATTTCGCAAGAGACTCAGCTGAGGCTGCAGTGGTCAAACAGACTACATTAACGTTACCGCAGTGACCTAAGGGATAATCCACCCTAAAAATGAAACGTGCGACGTCATGATAACGTTCTCATGACTGGAGATAGGGGATAATTTGCCTATAGATAGACCACAGACCTTGTATATCGTCATGACGGAGTATATATATTTCACCGACATGTGCTAAAACGAAACAGTGAACCAAATTAATCAGCTCAGTTTTTCCGTGATTTTTGCTTCTCGTCTTGTCCTACTCGCCCTGTTTGTTTCTGTGTGAAAGGGCCGTTGGCCTTGCGAAAACTGGAATCACGTTGACAATTGTGAAATTTTAGAGCTAGCTAAATATTTCACATGCTGATATTGACTTTGGTATTATTGTGGCGTAGCTAGTTTGTGTAGTCTGGGTTACCGGTCTTTTAGCGAACATCCCACTCCTGTCATTTGCCAAAGACTGGCTAATGGCGGGTAGTTTGCTGCCGTTAACTAACCACAAGTGACATTTTTTTACAAGTTTCTCTCTGACTTTGGACATGACATAGCTAGCTAAAGAGTTAGCTACAAAGGTAGATAGCTAGAAGGCTCCGATGCTTCACGTTGTCTCATGTGAATGTAACAACGTTAGCAGCTAGCTAACATTAGCCAACGAACGTTAGCATCACTGGAGAAGTCTTACCACGAAAGGGTGGACTGATTTATAACCAGTCTTCTTGCATCTTGGTCCTTCGATTTATAGCAATGAATATGTACTTAAATGTTACAAAATCTAGTTAGTTAGCTGTTTTCTCCGACCTATCCAATTAAATGACCTAGCCAATGAATGGAAAAGGAGTAAATTTTGTCATTTTCATGTCCTTGTCAGTTTTGTGGTGGTTGACAACTACAGCAAAGACACGTTATCGCCACCTACTGGAGTGGAGTGGAACTACCTACAATCACTGTAAATAGATGAATCAATCATTTAATAACGTAAATGTGGGTATACAGAAAGTACGCAAATAAATACAAAATATCGATAAATCAACACATTTTAAAATAATTCCAGATAAAGAAACCATATACGCCTTGTATCTCGAGAGACAATACTTTGTGGCTTGAGAGTAAAAAAATAAATAATTAACTAGTAAGATCTATCAGTAAATATTTCAAAAAATATGTATGGAAATAGAGTAATCAAAAAACAAACTGTAATCACTATAACGACAACACATCAGTTGAAAAGTCACAGCCTAAAATCTGTTTCCCCAAAATACAGATATAGGATTATTTTCCCCTCCCCCAATTCAAACCTTAACCATTAGTGGGGAAAATGCTAAACTGACCCAAGATCTGAATCTAAGCCTAGGGGCACCTTCACCCTACCCCAGCCTAAACAGCAGCCACTGTCTAAATATTCAAAGTAAAGGCATTTGGCCATTAGATTTGTGGAGAAGAAGGTATTGTATACACTATGTTGGGACCAATCGATGAATATACATTTATTTAGGACATGTCATTGGCATAACCTCTGACTGAACAGTCCATTCTGTAATTCATTCATTCCGCTATCTTTGTTAGGGCCACAATAAAAATGGTGTTTTGGCTTTTGATACAGTACTAACTACTCAAAGGATTGGTTGCACAATGGAATCATAGTTTGGTTCAGTGTTTTATTGACAAATGACCAAAATATAAATTCTCACAACTATCTCTACTAGTGTTTACAACATTCTTCAGAGTATGCCCAGGCAGCATCAGATCAATTCAGTCAAACTTTGTCCGAAATGATTACTTGTCATGGAATGTTAAAAAAATGTATAGTTATTTAAGAGAAACATACAGTATATGTTCTGGTGTGCTTTCAGCAGGATGCAACGTTTTGGAACATTCTGATAGAAGTAGGCAATGTAGAACAAACATGCCTGTCTGACATGTAGAATAAGGACTCATGTCGGCTCTATTCATTGCATCGACAATGTTT
Organism: Oncorhynchus keta; assembly: GCF_023373465.1. Classification (NCBI taxonomy): domain Eukaryota; kingdom Metazoa; phylum Chordata; class Actinopteri; order Salmoniformes; family Salmonidae; genus Oncorhynchus; species Oncorhynchus keta. The sequence goes on along the minus strand of NC_068448.1, from coordinate 36,687,840 downwards.
GGGTGCTGAACATGGACTTGCTTTCAACATGAAAGTGACAAGGGGACTGAGAATGTGTTACGAGCTGTGTTCTTTAGATATTACACATTTGAAAAGCCACACAGAATCTTTGGAATAAACTCCTTTTATACAAATATCAAAATAATAAATAGGACAGATGTTTTAATAATCTCCAAGACCATGGTGCATTGCCTACTGTATTAGGAGTGTATTTAGAAATGAAGGGCACTTTACAAATAAAGTTATTCTTATTGCCTCATACTGTATGTAGGAAGGAGTGTCTTGATTCAACAAAACAAGTTATTATAATACTAAAACAGTACATTTGTCTCACAAAAGTTTCAAATGACTTTCAGTGGAAAGGGGTTTCAAGAGAAAAGGTCTCCCGCAACGCACACTTGGATTTGGCTAATGGAGTTTTCCTGAATTAACAAACGTTCAGTAAAGGCACCATAGAAACAACAGCTGACACCTGGAAGTGGCAGCACATTGCCATTGGCACTCAGGGGTCCACAAATGACACTGCGATGTATCGAGTGCCTGCAGTGGTTCGCAGGCCCTCGTGATAGTGGGTGAGCCGTCCAGGGTGCATGAGGGCCCAGCCTTTGCGGGGTGCCTCGACGGAGCAGTTATACCGTATGAACCTGCATCCCCCACCCTTCAATGGGAAAGCAAACAGAGATGAAGTCAGGAAAGGTATATCCAGCCAGGAGATTCACACATGCTTCACATTCTATACATAGAGAAACGTCAACTTGTCTAAGACTCAAGGTCATACTGCACAGCAGAACACTGAAGGCTTTCATCATAGGTACATAACTATGTGCAAATAACACATTGTGAACAGTGGAGAAACAGTAACTGTGCGGAAAGCACTTTCTTCTCAAAACAAACCAGATTATGCACCTATTCTTGTCCAAGTTCGAAAGATGCAGGGTAATGACACGGATGCAATACAACACATCTTCAAAAGCCTTTCAAGTGATGGTTGGGTTTTTTTTTACGTGCAAAGGAGAAAGAATGAGAGTCACCAAAATGATGCTGATGAAAGCAATCTGGGGTGAGTTTCCCAGAAACATAAAGACCATCTTTAGCAATAAGATCATCTTAAATCCATTGGTGGGTAATGGAGGAACGAGTACCTTAATGCTAAAGACGGTCTTGATGTTTCTGGGAAACTCACCCTTGGAATAATTGTATTCATAGAAACAAACAGTGATGAAAACATACAAAGCAACTGGTGGTCTGCATGCTTAGAACATTGCAGAAGACATACTGTACATTCATACACTTGCATTCCTACTTGAAATAAGTTGATTGGCAAACTTGATTGCAACATTTCAGGAAAACACACAACTTCACTGATCTTTCTGTTCCAATTTCACACTAAATGACCGTATACAGTAGTCGGGTTATCCTAACCAATTGTAATAGATGTTAATAATAGTGGGGCGCAGGGTTTTAATTACAGAGGTGCCTGAGGGTATAACAAATCAGGGCACATCCATAAGTGTTACAAATATTACCATGGGGGTAGTAGCCCTACAAGTGTTCACATATCAAAGTTGGTCCAACCCAGTCTTTAGAGGCCAACTCCCCAAGTCAATGTGTAAATCATCACACAAACACACTCACCTGGTAATCAAGCACTTTTTGATTGAGTGCAATATTTATAGTAAATGTGGACGCGTCATGGTGTGGCCTTAAAAAGGGCTGCTCGTCTGGCTTATATCTAACTACAAACGCCAAGTCAAACTGAGCCTGCAAAGAGAGAGACAGACAGAAAATACCAGAGTGATGCAAAGAGTCATGCAGCATTCACAAACGAGCCGGGAGGGCTGCCGGGACAGGCCGCATGCCCCTTGACCTCCTGGTTGAAACCTCAGCTAAGAAAAAGAAAGAGCTCCCCGATTCCAGCATACATTCCCAGAGAAGAGACAGGAAAGAGGACAAAACACCTGCATCCTGTCCTCAAACAAGGGCTTAAGGGGTATTTGTCTAGGTTACCTGCCAGTTTAGTGTGTCTTACTGGACTGGACCCTTAATACTCATTTACCTCATAGTCAATTTCTTTGCTGTTGAGAGCTACATTAATAGTGAAAGTAGATGCATCGTGGTGCGGGGTGAGCAGGGGCTGCTCGTCAGGTTTGTACCTCACTACGAAGTTGAGGTAAGAGATACACTGATAAGAAAAGAGACGCATGTCAGGGTCAACATGGTAGCATAGAGGGACCCTGTTCTATACATAAGATTCTATTCAAAATATATTTTTGCAATATAATTAAACACGTCTGTTGCATTTGAATTAAATGAATGATGAATTGTATAAATGTAGACTATTCTACTGTAAATCCTGCAGCATACAGTATAATTCTACATTTTGAAAACATACATAAGAATATTAATATTGTTAACCTGTGAACAAAGTAATATTCAAAAGTTAATCAAAATAACAGGAGAGGTGTGCATTTAAACATATTTAGATAAACAAACATAACTCTACTTGGCTAAATCAACGGATATCAGGCCACAAGGTGGCGATAGGTAACAGAACGGTGCACAAATTTGCAGAAATATTTACATTTTGTGGGACTTACTAAAGCAAGAACCACGATGTACCATTATAACCACACAAACAACCCCTCAGCTGAAAGTGGAATGTCAAATAAAACTTTCCTGATCATTTATGCATTCTCTATTGTTCTCCACATTGTAATGATATAATTCAGGAGTTAAAAAGAGTAATGAAAATATGAATTTCTGTTGAGCTGCGCATAAATCAATCTAAAATGAATACAAATGTGTGTTGATGTTTTTTTAAACATACCTTGGTGTAGTATCCAGGATACATTGTCTCTGTGATTGGGGCTATGTAATCCAACAGAAGCTTCTGCCACTCTTTCTCATAATTGATTTGAGTCATGTGGATATCAATGGTGGGGACATTCTCATAGCCACCCTGGATCCTTGTGTCCTTCAGTAAATAAGAACATATAAAAACATGATTACAATGCTCAAGTTACTACATTTACAGGTTTGTTAGGTAAGATAATAATTGTAGGCTACATTGGTTTAGGAGTATAAATACATACCGTATTTCGGCCACCTGACCACTGTCCAAAGTTTTCCATTTCTTGAACAATGTGGTCACATCCGATATCAGAGAATAGCGGGAACCAGTATACATCAGGGCAAGGCTGGAAGGGGGCAAAAAAAGTGACCTTGCATTTTCAAAGAGTAGTAGATAGGCATGGAATTTCTACTCTCTCCATAAACAGTCAATTCTATTAATATTTTTGAGCATGCAGTTTGTGGTCTTCATTTGTAGCCAACTGGACTTTGACCACCCGGAAATAGTCTTCTGTAGCTAAGTTGGTAGAGCATGACGCTTGAAATAGTGTGTTTGATTTCCGAGGCCTCCCGTATGTAAAATGTATGCACACATGATTTGTAAGTCGCTTAGGATAAAAGGGTCTGCTACATGGTATATATTATTATATATTAAGAAACTTTGGTTATCACCTTTATTAGCCATTATCATCATTTTATATAGAGCAATAGGCAATGTCAGTGATCTTGAGTGAGCTTTTAAATATTATACTTTGATAGAAAAACAAGTACTCACTGTTTCAATCAGTTTGTCTCTCATTATCTTTGTGTAGTTCTCATGGATGTAACGCTCCTCCCAATCCTGAGGAAAATGAAGAATATATAGTGAGTGTACAAAACATTAAGAACACCTGCTCTTTCCATGACACGGACTCACCAGCTGAATCCAGGTGAAAGCTAAACTGAAAGCGCGAACCACCGCATTTAACCATGGCAAGGTGACTGGGAATATGGTTGAATACAAACAGTGTAGTTATTCCCTCCGTAAGGCAATCAAACAGGCAAAACTTCAGTACAGAGATGAAAAGGAGTCGCAATTCAACAGCTCAGACACGAGACATATGTGGCAGGGTCTACAATCACAGACTACAAAGGGAAAGCCAGCCACGGAGCGGACACCGACGTCTTGTTTCTGGATAAGCTAAACATCTTCTTCGCCCTCTTTGAGGATAACACAGTGCCAACGCCGCCCGCTACCAAGGACTGTGGGTTCTCCTCCGTGGCCGACGTGAGTAAGACATTTAAGCGTGTTAATCCTCGCAAGGCTGCCGGCCCAGACGGCATCCCTAGCCACGTCATCAGAGCATGTGCAGACCAGCTGGCTGGAATGTTTACAGACATATTCAATCTCACCCTATCCCAGCATTCAACACCACAGTACCCTCCAAGCTCATCATTAAGCTCAGGTCCATGGGTCTGAACCCGCCCTGTGCAACTGGGTCCTGGACTTCCTGATGGGTCACCCCCCAAGTGGTGAAGGTAGGAAACATCTCCACTACGCTGATCCTCAACACTGGGGCCCCACAAGGGTGCGTGCTCAGCCCCCTCCTGTACTCCCTGTTCACCCACAACTGCGGGCCACACACGCCTCCTACTCAATCATCAAGTTTGCAGACGACACTGCAGTGGTAGGCTTGATTACCAACAATGACGAGACAGCCTACAGTGAGGAGGTGAGGGCCCTCGAAGTGTGGTGTCAGGAAAATAACCTCTTACTCAATGTCAACAAAACAAAGGATCTGATCGTGGACATCAGGAAGCAGCAGAGGAAGTACCCCCTATCCACACTGACGGGACCGCAGTGGAGAAGGTGCAGAGCGTCGAGTTCCTCGGCGTACACATCACTGATGATCTGAAATGGTCCACCCACACAGACAGTATGGTGAAGAAGGTTGGCTTGGCCCCTAAAACCCTCAAACTTTTACAGATGCACAATTGAGAACATCCTGTCGGGCTGTATCACCGCCATGTATGGCAACTGCACCGCCCGCAACCGCAGTGCTCTCCAGAGGGTAGTGAGGTCTGCCCAACGCATCACTGGGGGCAAACTACCTGCCTTCCAGGACACCTACAGCACCCGATGTCACAGGAAGGCCAAAAAGATCATCAAAGACATCAACCACCCGAGCCACAGCCTGTTCACCCCACTATCATCCAGAAGGCGAGGTCACTACAGGTGCATCAAAGCAGGGACCGAGAGACTGAAAAACAGCTTCTATCTCAAGGCGATCAGACTGGAGTCAGCATGGGCCAGCATCCCTGTGGAACGCTTTCGATACCTTGTAGAGCCCATGCCTCAACGAATTGGGGCTGTTCTGAGGGTAAAAGGGGGTGCAACTAAATATTAGGAAGGTGCTCCTAATGTTTGGTATACTCAGTGTAGAGATGCATTCCTATAGTTATTGTGATTAGACAAGTTAACACATGAACAGATACAAAGTGTCCACATAAGCAGATTTATATAAGACAATGGCATTCTTACTGTTGCAAAGCACTGCAGAAAATACACTTGCATGTAATGACATGCAATAAGCCCTTCTTCAGCTGAAGTGCTGCAATTCGTCTTCAAACTAATTCAAAGTTGTGAGATACATGATGCTGTCTAGGCCTGAATTGAGTCAAGGGGAGCCTTTGTTTCCCCCCCCCAATGACTACTTGACAACCCAATTCTCACCTTAGGGTTTTCAAAGATCTGCCACAAATCGTTGTGGAGATGGCTCATCTGGTAGTTTTCTGTCGACAGCATCCGTCCAAAGGTGTGCATATTCGTAACATACATGAAGACTCCCTGAGAAATTGAAGCAAAGGGCGTTAAAACCTTTTTTTTATCATTTAGTTTGAAGCTATCATTTTAATACCTGGCCTAAGTTTTGGGACTTCTACGGGTTCGACGCTGTTTGGGTGTCTCACTTCTAATCAGAGTTTTGTAATCTTTTGAAACCTAAGCACCCGTGACTAATACTGGACACTGAAGGACTGAGAGCAAGACGAGACTTCAGAATAAATTACGATGGAATCCTACATGCCATTGCCTGCCGGTGCCCCCTTGAGTAAGGCACTTAATTCCTCCAATTTTTCCAAGGGTGCTGCTGACCCATTTCTTTATGTTGTGAGCATAAAGACACATTTAAGTTCTCTGCAAGGTAATGGACAGTAAAGTATTCTTACATTTTTTGTTTTATTTTATATTTTACCCCTTTTTCTGCCCAATTTCGTGGTATCCAATTGGTAGTTACAGTCTTGTCTCATCGTCTTGTCTCATCGCTGCAACTCCCGTATGGACTCGGGTGAGGCGAAGGTCGAGAGCCGTGCGTCCTCTGAAACCCAACCAAGCCGCACTGCTTCTTGACACAATTCCCACTTAACCTGGAAGCCAGCCGCACCAATGTGTAGGAGGAAACACAGTGTCAGCCTGCGCCCGGCCCACCACAGGAGTCGCTAGTGCGCGATGGGACAAGGACATCCCTGCTGGCCAAACCCTCCCCTAACCCGGACGACGCTGGGCCAATTGTGCGCCGCCCCATGGGTCTCCCAGTCGCGGCTGGCTGCCACAGAACCTGGATTCGAACCCAGAATCTCTAGCGGCACAGCTAACACTGCGATGCAGTGCCTTAGACCACTGCGCCACTTGGAGGCCTGTCATGCATTATTTTATGCCCAAAATGAAATGGAGAATTTGACCATAGCTTTCCAACACTGACTTTGTTTCTGGCGTTGTGACAGAAGGCCATGTCGAGGTCCAGAGTGCCCGAGCTGAAGAGGTCATTGTTGGAGAGCTCCTCGTGAAGGAGGCTGGCCTTCACCAGGTACACCTTGGTCAGGTAAGGGACATTCCACACACCACTGTAGTGACAATAAATTATATTTAGAACAGGCTTCCCATACATTGTGCTGGAAGCGCTCTCTAAAACAAGACTATGATACTGGCATGGAAGCTGTAGTAGTGTTGCCGAGTTTAGCAAAATATGATCCTACAGCAGGAAACAAGCATTTCTGCCCCCCGGGGAGAGTCATAAAAAAAAACATCAGACCTCAGCTCTCTATAAAATAACATTGTTCCATAATGACCATATTGGTATAATCAGTTATGGGAAATAATGTGTGTGTGACTTACACTCTGCGTCCTTGCACAATGTCCACATAGTCCTCCGACCTAGCGTAGTAACCATCAGCACTGAGTGCTCCCCAGAAGTTGGTCCACAGGCGGCCTTCTCGGGTTATCATGGGTGCAATTATAGGCCTGAAGGGTGACAGGGGGATGATTAATCACGTCCCACTGAAAACCAGCTGAGCTTTGAAAGTGTATCCACCCAAATACACGTGTGTGTGTGAGTGTCCAGTATTTTTAGGAGAACAGTTATTGCATGCGTCATCAGAGATCGGGAATCTGGTCAGGCATAATCGACAGGCTCATTTTTATTGCCGCTTACTCATTTTGCTCGATGAGAATCTTTAGGGTGTCCTTGTTCTTCAGAACCACTTCGATATCCATGCTGAAGAAATACTCACAGTCCTTGTCCTGTCGGCACATATCACTGGGAACCAAAAAATAGGAAACATAGTAAACACACATTTATGGGGCAGTCCCAAACCTAACATTTTTTTTTTCTTCATTGGGGATTCGAACCCAGATTGATACAGTGCATGTATGCGCTGAAGGCAGCGGACCTAATCAGTAAACTACCCCGGGTCACATGCTGAACATCTTTGAAAAACATGGGAATAATGTCAAGCTAGATTCTATGTGCGCATCCAAAGCTAGTGTGAGAGAGAAAGCCAAGGTGAACTCACAGGCCGAGGTTGCGGGAAGCTACCCTGTCCAGGTTCTCCTCAGGCCCGATGACCTTAACATCCTGGTACTCTTTCCCATGGTCCTTCAGGAAAGAGCTGACCACTACCTCGTGGTGCTGCTCCTGTAAGAGGACATTGTGGGACAGTAGCAAAGACAAGAGTTGTTGTGCTTCTGTAACAGTCTTAGTCACATTCACATATAGGAAAAATAAAGAGTTACAATGAGAGCATTACAGCCCACCAGATGCTTGAGGTTGATATTAAACAAAGCCATTGAGCTACAATGTGGGATATGGTAATCTGTTCAATGAATTCTGTCATTTCAATTCTTGATAAATATGGCTACCTCACTCTCCAACCAAGGTGTATGAATTGAGGAGCAAAACTGAAGTAGAGATTCAGCAACTCTTGATGGAAATTAGAAGTGAATAGAAACGCTTTTTTTTTTAATGAAAGGAAAACCAGCGCGTTCCAGCTTTCGGCCTTCTTCAGGGTTTTCCCAAACTTCTATTGCCCACTAAGAGTTGCTGAATCTCCTCTCTACTTCAATTCTGGAAGACTAGAACTTATGAAAGCATCAACTTTTAACAACAAATTTCAAGTGTTGTAATACGACTTTGATTCATGTCAACATATCTCATGCACGGACCCTGAAGTTAAGTCGGTTGACCCTTGACTGGTACTTGCACAGATCCGACACATTCCTCGTCATTGTTATACTATCCACAGAGGCATGTGAGCACATGTGTGGATTGGCAACAATTCGGAGGGAGAAATGCACAAGAGGTTACTGGGTGTAACTAACACGGTGTTCCATTCATACAAGACCAAACGGTTACTCAAATCAAAAGGGAAAATATTTAATTATACACATTTATTAAAGGGATTCTTGCATCTACTTACAATGATCTACTTCCCCAGAGCCTGATGAACTCGTGGATACAATTTTTATTTCTCTGCATGCAGTTTGAAGGAAGTCAGTAACTAGCGATAGCGCCATGACTACAAGTCTATGGTAACAGCTAGCTAACAATCAATACTGTATACTGGATGCAAAGACATCAAAATGGTATCCATGGGTTCACCTGACTCTGGGGAAGTAGATAAAAGGCCTCATTGACAAAACCCCCAAAGTATCCCTTTAAATGTTAGATGGATGGTACTATGTAATAAAATATGTTTCTCTCACCTGGTTGTAGATGAAGAGTTTGAGTCGGTTCTTTGGGTATTCCAGTTTGAGCAAGGTCTCAAAGAACACACTGACAAAGGGGGTGGGCTGCTGGATGAAGATTCCAATAACCACCAGTGGGTATTCGCTCTCCTGTACGGTATTAAAAATAATCATGTAATAACATTGTCATGTACATTGCAGTCGACTTGAAAACCTTGCATATAAAAATCAAATGCCTTTTCATCCAATCCCCCCCAGAGAATCTTGTCACCCAACTTGCAATCAAGCTCCATCGGCACACTCCACAGGTGACCATTAATCGCACCGGTATTCATTGCGTGTCGGCCGTGCGTGTCGTTTCCGACGCAGGTGTATTACAATTCATCGTAAGAGTGTATTCTCACTACGAGAGCTACATTAGAGGTTTAGAGAAACTAACCTCGGCTAGACCTTTTAGTGTAATGTAAACTTGTCACTTCTCCTACGGAGGTCGCAGGCTATCTGAGCAGTCAACAGTAAACAGAATGGTCTCTTCAAGCGAAATGCTCCTACAGTAAATATCGAAATGGCAGAGCAATGCTTTTGAAACAGCTGAAATGTGTTCCTTATATTTAAGACTTTTTTTAACCTGAAATATATTGAGTGTACGGATAAGAAAATAAACCCTTTAATACTCTGCACACGGTTGTGAATTGTTGCATTATACAAGAGAGTGTAATATGCTTAAGATGAAAAGTTGGTTAAGATGAAGTTGCTTGCATAGTTGAATAGTTTGTTAAAAGGATGCTTACTGGCTGGTGGCTATACTGGGATATTTACGGTAAATTTAAGCTGCGAAGCAAGAATATCCATCGCCAATCCACCGAACCTTCTATAGGCACGTGAAATTCCGTTGCTCATGTCAATTGAAAAGTGTATGTACATATTAGATCAATTGAAATATCATCACGATACCTCTGCTTCAACTCTCTTCAATGAGAATACGCCCTAAGAGTGTATTACCAGAATACTTCACATAAACAGACAGGCAACCCACCTTGAGTCCTGAGAGTGGCCGCAGGTCCTCAAGACACACACTGCATCCCGTCTCAAACGTCCACACTGTGGGGATGTAGTTGCTCAAGTAGTTGATCTGGAGCTTAAACAAGAAACATTTATTTTTATTTTTACCACTTCCTGATACTGTTTATCTACCTTTTTCCAAATATTTGGATGATTTTTCTGGTCTTATATTTACATTCTATTTATTGTGTCTGAATTTCAATGGTCAATAGAATTACAATGGTCAATAGGGGTCAAAGGGTCAAAAGTTGGAAGGTTACCTTGGTGGGCCCGTTGCCATGAATAATGACGGGTAATGTATCATACAACACATTTCTGGCCCGCACTTGCCCGTCCTCAAACTTCAACACCACCTCATCTAGGCGCAAACACACAAACCGTAACATCAGTACCAGTCCTGCGACACAATGACTGGAACGAATTGCAAAAATCACTGAAGCTGGAGACTTATATCTCCCTCTCTAACTTTAAGCATCAGCTGTCAGAGCAGCTTACCGATCACTGTACCTGTACACAGCCCATCTGTAAATAGCCCACCCAACTACCTCATCCCCATATTGTTATTTTTTATTTTGCACCCCAGTAACTCTACTTGCACATCATCATCTGCACATCTATCACTCCAGTGTTAATGCTAAATTGTAATTACTTCGCCACTATGGCCTATTTATTACCTTACCTCCATAATCTTACTACATTTGCACACGCTGTACATAGATTTTTCTATTGTGTTATTGACTGTACGTTTGTTTATCCCATGTGTAACTCTGTGTTGTTTTTGTCGCACTGCTTTGCTGTATCTTGGTCAGGTCGCAGTTGTAAATGAGAACTTGTTCTCAACTGGCCTACCTGGTTAAATAAACATTTACATTTAAGTCATTTAGCAGACGCTCTTATCCAGAGCGACTTACAAATTGGTGCATTCACCTTATGACATCCAGTGGAACAGCCACTTTACAATAGTGCATCTAAATCTTTTAGGGGGGGGGGGTGAGAAGGATTACTTATCCTATCCTAGGTATTCCTTAAAAGGTGAAATTTTAAAAAAAATAAACGTGTACATGCCACTGCAACAAATTTTCCCCATGGGGACAATAAAGTCAGTAAAGCCTGCCAATTGTTGGCCGGCCACGTGTCTTCCAAGAGAGACTTGAAGCATGCCACTCAGTGGCTAATCAATCCACAGTACTGATAATAATAATTTTGCACGCCCAATTTTTCAGTTTTTGATTTGTTAAAAAAGTTTGAAATATCCAATAAATGTCGTTCCACTTAATGATTGTGTCCCACTTGTTGTTGATTCTTCCCCAAAAAAATACAGTGTTATATCTTTATGTTTGAAGCCTGAAATGTGTCACAAAGTTCAAGGGGGCCGAATACTTTCGCAAGGCACTGTATTAACAGGAAGCCGTTGCTGTGGAGTTGGTAGGATGTAGCGTTTACTCAGCACGCCCACCTAACTTGCAGCTGCTTAAAAAGTTTATACACATCCAGCCCTGTGCTTTGGGAACATCTGGAAAAAGCATGGAGGAGCTGTGCCCGACCCCTCCCCCTTCCCTCTCTGGTCTACGTGAGCTCAGACACATCCCTCTCTCACAGCAAACTCATAAATTCCTAACACAGGCTCAGCCTCAGCCAGCGGCATACAGGAAAAAGAGAGGGAGGGGAAGAGGAGGAGAGAAAGAGAGTAAAAGAGAGGGAAGAAAGGCTCAAAGCAGTCTGTCGGCTGAACCAGAAAGCCTAAGGATATGACAACCTGCATCACACTCATACACCTTCATCAAAGCCTCAATCAGCCAATCACGACTAACACAGTCAGGAAGTGAAACCAGAGGGAGGTCGCACTTTCCTCTTTTCTTCTCCAAGCATTTCTTTACAGAACGGGGAAAAGTGTAAACTGAAACAGCCGTTTTGTTGTCCCAGGAGGGGGAGGATCAACAATTTAAAAGCTGATGTCAGTAGGTTTCAGTGGTGCAGTGGCCTTTTCATTCGAAAATGTTGAAGTACATGTGTATACTTGTTGGCTAGAGGTGAAGTGGGAGACAATGGCGAGACATACTCTAAGAGATAAAGAGATGTGTAATTTGTTAAAAACTCACCAAGGGATCCATGAAGATTATGAAACATTCGGCATCTGTTGTCCAGTGTTATATTGATGGATTTCTAGAGAGAAAAAACATATCACTTATTATGAAAAGAAAAACAGCATGAGGAAACATACTGCATAGATATAATGTTACAGTATAATACACATACAGTACTCATACCAAGAAGAAATGCATAGATAGTAAAGTGCTAAGGTAGTTCTGAGAGAGACCACTTAAAGAACCATAACAAGATCAGTATAGAGGTAGATGCCTACTCTTTTCTCTGGGTTGATATAAATCTTGGTGAAGAAAAGTTGATCACTGTCACTGTCCTCCCCTGTCCAGTCAGCAACCATCTCTTTGAGGTTAGGAACATAGCCAATGAATCCTAGGGACAAAGATAGAACGTGTGAACGATACGGGTTCTAACCCCAAGCCATAAGACTCCTGAACAGCTAATCAAATGGCTACCCAGACTATTTGCATTGTCCTCCCCCCTCTCTTTTACACTGTTGCTACTCTCTGTTTATTATCTATGCATAGTCACTTTAACTCTGCCTACATGTACATATTACCTCAACTAACCGGTGCCCCCACACATTGACGCTGTACCGGTACTCCCTGTATATAGCCTCGCTAATGTTATTTTACTGCTGCTTTTTAATGATTTGTTATTTACATTTTTTACTTAACTATTTTTTACTCAACACTTATTTTTCTTAAAACTGCATTGTTAGTTAAGGGCTTGTGCGTTCTACACCAGTTGTATTCGGCACATGTGACAAATAAAAGTTGATTTGATATGACAAAGACAAAGCAGTTTGAACAGTAGAACCGGAATTTCAAAAACAAATGGTCAATGTAATAGAGGTCCAATTCATGTTATTTCATATTCGTGTTTGGACTTCGGTCGCTCTTGTTTTCAGCAGCTGACTTAAACATTAAGATTATAAAACTGCCATTCACAGTCTCAAACCTTAGTGGATAAACTGTCAGGTGAATTCATGCCCAGTTCATATGTCTTAGGCCCAATGTCCTCCTTTCTATAAAAATGACTGAGACAACTTCTAACTGGACTGTTGCATGTCAATGGTTTAAAAAGCAAAACTGTGTTTGTTAGTATTAGTGTTTAACTGACAAAAACTTGCTGTTGACAGTTAACAAAATGGCTGCCTTCCATTGCTAAGTGATCAAGAGGCGTGTGTTTACATACCCCCTGAGCCCAAGAACCTCTTTCCCTCTCGGAAGTGGGGGTGCTTGTCCTCCAAGTGTCTGTCGGGCCAGATGAGGGTCTCTGCAGAGAAGACCACCTTGTGTCTTGTCTGCTGGAACTTCTTCAGCAGCTCTTTGGGACCGGAGGCGAAGACAACATCATAGCTGGTCAGAGTGAGAGAAAAGAGAACCTTTATGAGCCTCATTGTTCAGGGGGGGATTTATTAGGATCCCCATTAGCCGACGCCAATGGCTACAGCTAGTCTTCCTGGGGTCTGACACATAACGAAAAAGATATTACAGACTAAATACTTTACAATTGACATACATTTAAAAACATTAACTTTTAGTGTGTGTGTGTGTGTGTGTGTGTGTGTGTGTGTGTGTGTGTGTGTGTGTGTGTGTGTGTGTGTGTGTGTGTGTGTGTGTGTGTGTGTGTGTGTGTGTGTGTGTGTGCATCTATCAGTTACACATACATGTCAGTACATACACACAAGTAGGTCACATGGGGAAGAGGCTATGTGGTGTTGCTTTATTTGTTTTTTGAAACCAAGTTTGCTGTTCACTTCCCCTATATGAGATGGAAGGAAGTTCCATGTAATCATGGCTCTGTATAATACTGTACATTTTCTTGAATTTGTTTTGGACCTTGGGACTGCGAAAAGACTCCGGGTGGCATGTCTGGTGGGGTAAGACCAGTGCTGAACCAGTCGTTGGGCAAGCTGAATTTTGATGTACACTGAATTTTGTGTGTGAATATATTCAATAATATATTCAATAATGCTGGTAAGAGTAAAGGCAGATTGAAGGCTACCTGTCAATGAAGAGGACAACCTTGTCTTCCTCCATCTCCTGCAAACCAGCTTTAAGAAGGCGCACTTTCTGACCCCCTCCTGGCTCGGTCATATAATCCCCACCTTTCCATGGCTCCCCTCTGCCAAGCACCTTCAAACCCAAAGAGAACAACTGCAAAACACATTCTCCACAACAAAAAGATATATGCCTTCTTCTAAAAGGCTTGTTTCCTCACAAAGGTATTGATATTTTCCAGAGGGAGAGAGTGAATGGTTGCTAGTCATTGTCTGGACACAAATGTCGGATCAGTTTTATCTTGTCAGAACTTTCCATACCTTGATAGTGTAGTTAAAGTGTCGGGCAGACCGCATGAAACGCCTGAAGCCATCTGTCTCTTTGGTCGCAACAGTCACAACTAAAAGGTTGCCTGAAAGAAATGTAAAACAATGGAAGTATGTCATTGATGCGAGAATTGGCCCGTGTAGTGTGTGTGCAATGTAAAATCACATAAAACTTGAAGTAAACAGTCTGTACCAACCATGCTCAATTGGATAATATATCCAGAGGTGGTCTCTGAGAATGTATAGATGTGTCTGCTTGACCATTGAAATGTTCCCCTTCTCTCTTATGATAGCATACTGTATGTCATTAGTGTATGTTTAATGAGTGTTTTGTTAAAACTGTGAAGTGATACTTTCCATCAATCTCTATCAATAAAGAAAATATTTCCAGCACACATGCAATGTTGATTTATAGCTCAGTAAACATTATGCTAAACTGAAGTAGAAAAAAAAACATTAGTATGTGTACAGTAGCTAGAAAATTCCTACAAGAAAAAAATATATTACACTAGGCTAAAAGTAAGTAACCTAATATTAACTGATCTCTGCCACTTGCGCATAACATACTTCAACCCCTGATGAAATCCATAATATGCTATCAAGCATTGTAGGCCTGCCTATATTGCATCTTTCTTGACATGTATTTGTTTTCAATAGAACATTAGGCACAAGTCTGAATTAAATCAGACACGATCCAGTCCACGTCAGCGGCATGGAACTCTCGAGAACACCCGGTGGAACTTTGTATCTGCAATGCAATTGCTTTTTATCAGTCCGAGAGAGTTACATGCAAATTACAATGTAATAACGTTTGAATAGCGACTTCCATGACTCCATCTTTATATCTAGCGTGATTGCAAAATACTTAGCAACATTTAAAACGTTGGAATGCAAGTTGAGTTGCTATTTGAGCTGTCCTACCTTCGGATAGTTCTCGCTGTTCTTTACAACGTATCACTGGTAAAACCACAAGCAAGGACATCCAGGCCAATATTAATAAGGAAAAAGCTCTCATTTTCGGGTTAAATCTTCACCAATCCTCAGCCTAACACTTCCTTGGCGATACCATATGATTTTAGTCAAACAGTTGTGTACTTAAAGTGTTTCCAGATTTGATTGACACTTAGTAGACCAATCAGACACAAAAACCCGCCCAACCCAGTAAAATAAGCCCACTTTGGAGAAGCTTGATTAGGTTTTTAGTTGACCCGGTAGGCCAGAACAGCTGCATCAAGTGCACGATTTTTACTGCACCATTAGTCTTTAAAGTGAGACCTCCGCCGACCAGACACAGGCAAATATGAAAATAAAAGAAATAGGCTAAGCAAAAATATCTACTCAAAATATTCTGTAAAAATAAAACACTATCTTGATGAGATAAGTATTCAACCCCGAGTCAATAATACATGTTAAGAATCATCTTTGGCAGCCCTTACAGCGGCGAGTCTGTAGGGGCAAGTCACTAAGAGCTTTGGACACCTGGATTGTACAATATTGGCACTTTTTTGTATTTTTCAAGCTCTGTCAAGTTGGTTGTAGAACATTGCTAGACAACCATTTTCATGTCTTGCCATAGATTTTAAAGCCGATTTAAGTCGAAACTAACCAGGCCACTCAGGAACATACAATGTCATCTTGAGATGCAACTCCAGTGTATATTTGGCCTTGAGTTTTAGCTTATTGTCCTGCTGAAATGTACATTTTCCTCCCAATATATGTTGGAAAGCAGACTGAACCAGGATTTGCTCTAGGATTTTGCCAGTGTTTAGCCTTATTCAGTAAATTTTTATTCCCCCCAAAATACTCTCTTACTGATGACATGACGAGCAGTCCATAACATGATACAGCCACCACCTGCTTGAAAATATGAAGTGGTAACCTTACTAACATGCTGACCAGAATGGACTCGTTGAGTGCGCGAGCGTCGCAATATAAATTTAGAAATCCATGTTATTCAATTATAATATAATAATAATATATGCCATTTAGCAGACGCTTTTATCCAAAGCGACTTACAGTCATGTGTGCATACATTCTACGTATGGGTGGTCCCGGGGATCGAACCCACTACCCTGGCGTTACAAGCGCCATGCTCTACCAATTATTGCACACACACTGCTCTTGCACGCCAATGAGACAGAACTCCTTTCTATTTCTGACACAGATCGTGCTGAAAGTCCTGCCTCTCCCATCTCCTCATTGGTTTATAGAAGCAGGTCCCCACGTGCCATCTCCTCATTGGTTATACCCACGTGGGTGATTGAAAGACAAACTGTTTTGCCGGAAGTCTTGTTAATACTATGAAAGTTTAGATGCCGATCACCATATAAGTTCAAAGATGAAAAAGCCTGGAAGGAGGAGAGATGACTAGAAACGATTCGGTTGGCCGTTTTATGTGTGGATTAATTGTCGGAGTAGAGGACCTTGTGCATTTCAGATAAAATAACAACTCAATGTTGATATCCCAGGACAAATTAGCTAGCAACAGCAAGCTAGCTAAATAGGACAAATTAGCTAGCAAGTGGTCCTTCTGTAGCTCAGTTGGTAGAGCATGGCGCTTGTAACGCCAGGGTAGTGGGTTCGATTCCCGGGACCACCCATACGTAGAATGAATGCACACATGACTGTAAGTCGCTTTGGATAAAAGCGTCTGCTAAATGGCATATATTATTATTATTATTAAGTGAAAGCTAACTAGCTAAATTGCTATACATGTTTTATGCTTTTCGACCTGTCCCCAAATTAATGTCATTGGTTCAGAGTTTGTTTTGATATTTTCAAATAAAATTTTATTTGTCACATACACATGGCTAGCAGATGTTAATGCGAGTGTAGCAAAATGCTTGTGCTTCTAGTTCCGACAATGCAGTAATATCCAACGAGTAATCTAACCTAACAATTTCACAACAACTACCTTATACACACAAGTGTAAAGGAATGAATAAATAAACAAATATATGAATGAGTGATGGTATAGAACGGCATAGGCAAGATGCAGTGGATGATAGAGTACAGTATATACATATGAGATGAGTAATATAGGGTATGTAAACATATAAAAGTGGCATTATTTAAAGGGGCTAGTGATAAATTATATCAAGATGGCAAGATGCAGTAGATGGTATAGAGTACAGTATATACATATGAGATGAGTAATGTAGGGTATGTAAACATTATATGAAGTGGCATTGTTTAAAGTGGCTAGTGATACATTTATTACATCAATTTTTCCATTATTAAAGTGGCTGGAGTTGAGTCAGTATGTTGGCAGCAGCCACCCAATGTTATTGCTGGCTGTTTAACAGTCTGATCGCCTTGAGACAGAAGCTGTTTTTCAGTCTCTCGGTCCCTGGTTTGATGCACCTGTACTGACCTCGCCTTCTGGATGATAGTGGGGTGAACAGGCAGTGGCTCAGGTGGTTGTTGTCCTTGATGATCTTTTTGGCCTTCCTGTGACATCGGGTGGTGTAGGTGTCCTGGAGGGCAGGTAGTTTGCCCCTGGTGATGCGTTGTGCAGACCTCACTACCCTCTGGAGAGCCTTGCGGTTCTGGGCGGAGCAGTTGCCGTACCAGGCGGTGATAGAGCCCAACAGGATGCTCTCGATTGTGCATCTGTGAAAGTTTGTGAGTGTTGTTGGTGACAAGACACATTTCTTCAGCCTCCTGAGGTTGAAGAGACGCTGCTGTGCCTTCTTCACCACGCTGTCTGTGTGGGTGGACCATTTCAGTTTGTCCGTGATGTGTACGCCAAGGAACATAAAACTTTCTACCCTCTCCACTACTGTCTCGTCGATGTGGATAGGGGGGTGCTCCCTCTGCTGTTTCCTGAAGTCCACAATCATCTCCTTTGTTTTGTTGACATTGAGTGTGAGGTTATTTTCCTGACACCACACTCCGAGGGCCCTCACCTCCTCCCTGTAGGCAGTCTCGTCGTTGTTGGTAATCAAGCCTAGTAGGCTACTACTACTACTGTAGTGTCATCTGTAGTGTCGTCTGCAAACATGAGGCTTGAGTTTGAGGCGTGCATGGCGACGCAGTCGTGGGTGAACAGGGAGTACAGGAGAGGTCTGCGAACGCACCCTTGTGGGGCCCCAGTGTTGAGGATCAGAGATGTTGTTACCTACCCTCACCACCTGGGGGCGCCCCGTCAGGAAGAGTTTGGAGGGTACTATGGTGTTAAATGCTGAGCTGTAGTCGATGAACAGCATTCTCACATAGGTATTCTTCTTGTCCAGATGAGTTAGGGCAGTGTGCAGTGTCATTGCGATAGCGTCGTCTGTGGACCTGTTGGGGCGGTAAGCAAATTGGAATGGGTCTAGGGTGTCAGGTAGGGTGGAGGTGATATGGTCCTTGATTAGTCTCTCAAAGCACTTCATGATGACGGAAGTGAGGGCTACGGGGTGGTAGTCATTTAGCTCAGTTACCTTAGCATTCTTGGGAACAGGAACAATGGTGGCCCTCTTGAAGCATGTAGGGACAGCAGACTGGGATAAGGATTGATTGAATATGTCCGTAAACACACCAGCCAGCTGGTCTGCGCATGCTCTGAGGACGCGGCTGGGGATCCCGTCTGGACCTGCCGCCTTGCGAGGGTTGACACCTTTAAATGTTTTGCTCACGTCGGCTGCAGTGAAGGAGAGCCCGCAGGTTTTGGTAGCGGGCCATGTCAGTGGCACTGTAGTGTCCTCAAAGCGAGCAAAGAAGTTGTTTAGTTTGTCTGGGAGCAAGACATCCTGGTCTGCGATTGACTGTAGACCCTGCCTACCTCTCGTGTCTGAGCCGTTGAATTGCGACTCTATGTCTCTATACTAATGCTTAGCTTGTTTGATTGCCTTGCGGAGGGAATAGCTACACTGTTTGTAGTCAGTCATGTTTCCAGTCACCTTGGCCTGATTAAAAGCAGTGGTTCGCTCTTTCAGTTTTGCACGAATGCTGCCATCAATCCACGGTTTCTGGTTTGGGAATGTTTTAATAGACGCTGTGGGTACGACATAGCCGATGCACTTGCTAATAAACCCGCTCACCGAATCAGCGTATACATCAATGTTGTTGTTCGCAGCAATGAAGACCAGATCCCAGTCCACGTGATCGAAGCAATCTTGAAGCGTGGAATCCGATTGGTCGGACCAGCGGTGAACAGACCTGAGCGCGGGAGCTTCCTGCTTTAGTTTCTGTCTATAGGCTGGGAGCAACAAAATGGAGTCGTGGTCAGCTTTTCCCGAAAGGAGGGCGGGGGAAGGCCTTATATACGTTGCGGAAGTTAGAATAACAATGATATAGGGTTTTGCCAGCCCTGGTTGCACAATCGGTGTGCTAATAGAATTTAGGGAGCCTTGTTTTCAGATTAGCCTTGTTCAAATCCCCAGCTAGAATAAATGCATCCTCAGGATATGTGCTTTCCAGTTTACATAGAGTCAAATTAAGTTAGTTCAGGGCCATCGATGTGTCTGCTTTCATATTTGAGATACTTCAAAGTAGCCACCCTTTGCCTTGATGACAGCTTTGCACACTCTTGGCATTCCCACAACCAGCTTCATGAGGTAGTCACCTGGAATCCATTTCAATTGACAGGTGTGTCTTGTTAATTCGTGGAATGTGGAAGGTCGGGGTGGTATACAGAAGATAGCCCTATTTGGTAAAAACCAAGTCCATATTATTGCAAGAACAGCTCAAATAAGCAAAGAGAAATGACAGTCCATCATTAGTTTAAGATATGAAGGTCAGTCAATCGGGAAAATTAAGAACTTTGAAAGTTTCTACAAGTGTAGTCGCAAAAACCATCAAACGCTATGATGAAACTGGCTCTCATGAGGACCGTCACAGGAAAGGAAGACCCAGAGTTACATCTGATACAGAGGATAAGTTCATTAGAGTTAACTGTACCTCAGCTTGCAGCCCAAATAAAGGCTTCACAGAGTTCAAATAACCTACAACATCAACAGTACAGATTTTCTTTTTACCTTTATTTTACTAGGCAAGTCAGTTAAGAAAAAAATCTTATTTTCAATGACGGCCTAGGAACAGTGTTCAGGGGCAGAGCGACAGATTTGTACCTTGTCAGCTCGGGGATTCGAACTTGCAACCTTTCGGTTACTAGTCCAACGCTCTAACCACTAGGCTACCCTGCCGCCCCAGATGGTCAAATTGCTGCAAAGAAATCACTACTAAAGGACACCAATAAGAAGAAGAGACTTGCTTCGGTCAAAAAACACGAGCAATGGACATTAGACCAGGGGAAATTTGTCCTTTGGTCTGGATGAATCCAAATTTGAGATTTTTGGTTCCAATCGCAGTATCTTTGTGAGACGCAGTGTAGGTGAACGGATGATCTCCGCATATGTAGTTCCCACTGTGAAGCATGAAGGAGGTGGTGTGATGGTGTTGGGGTGCTTTGCTGGTGACACTGTCTGTAATTTATTTAGGATTCAAAGCACACTTAACCAGCACTGCAGAATGCTGTGGTACGCCATACCATCTGGTTTGCGCTTAGTGGGACTATCCTTTGTTTTTCAACAGGACAATGACCCAAAACACACCTTCAGGCTGTGTAAGGTCATTGTATGTGTGGGGTACAGAGATAGGGTAATCATTCAAAACCCACGTTAACCACTATTATTGCAACTTGTGACTTGTTAAGCACATTTTTACTCCTGAACGTGTTTAGGTTTGCTTATAACAAAGGGTTTGAATTGACTCAATACATTTCAGGTACATTTTTTACAATTATTTGTAAACATTTCTAAAAATGTAATTCTACTTTGACATGGTCGGGTATTGTGTGTAGATCATTGGCACAAAATCTCAATTTAATCCATTTTAAATTCAGGCTGTAACACAAAATAATATGGAAAAAGTCAAGGGGTGTGAATAATTTCTGAAGGCACTGTATATACAGAGGAAATTAAAGAACAGTAAAAAACGTTTTTGAAATAAACAGAGGAAAGGGGTGGAAAATAATGACAGAGGGACAGATGGAGGTGGCATTATGTCATAAAAGGATGACATTTAATTGGGGATCTTTGTCTATGACATTACAAATACGGGTGCATTGTAGAGCTTTGTTGATCTATGACATCAAACATTCCACGGGTGGTTTGGATACCAGATGCTGATTCAGACCATTAGACCTGGCAGAGGACACTCACAAACTGGTAAGTTCTCATAGCTGTTAATGTTTGACTTTTTTCCCTCTTTGATATGCCAGTAAGGTAGAATTATAAAGACAATCAACTTAATGTTGCGATCTTCATACTGTCAAAATATCCAATGGGTAATTGACAGCCCTTTCCCATCTGGACAAAAGGAACATCTACGCAAGAATGCTGTTTGTTGACTACAGCTCAGTGTTCATCACCATAATGCCCTCAAAGCGCATCGCTAAGCTTACACCTCCCTCTGCAATTGGATCCTGGACTACCTGATAGGCCGCCCCCAGGTGGTAAGGGTAGGAAACAACACATCTGCCACACCAGGGCTTCTTTGCTCCATGATCCCCTCCTGTACTCCCTGTTCACCCACAACTGTGTGGCCACACAAGTCTCCAACATCATCATTAAGTTTGCCGACGACACAACGGTGGTAGGCCTGATCACCAACAACGATGAGACAGCCTATAGCGATGAAGTCAGAGACCTGGCAGTGTGGGGCCAGGAAAATAACCTCTCCCTCAATATGAGCAAGACAAGGGAGCTGATCGTGGACTACAGAAAAGTAGGGCCGAGCACGCCCCCATTCACATCGACACGGCTGTAGCGGAGTGGGTCGAGAGCTTCAAGTGCCTTGGTGTCCACATCACTAACAAACTATCATGGTCCACACACACCAAGATAGTCGTGAAGAGGGCTCGACAATGCCTATTCCCCGTAAAGAGACTGAAAAGATTTGGCATGGGTCCTTAGATCCTCAAAATGTCCTACAGCTGCGCCATCGAGAGCATGGTTGCATCACCGCTTGGTATGGCAACTGCTGGGCATCCGATCGAAAGGCGCTACAGAGGGTAGTGCGTACGGCCCAGTACATCACTATGGCCAAACTTCCTGCCACCCATTAGCTCTATACCAGGCGGGGTCAGAGGAAGGCTCTAAAAATTATCAAAGACTCCAGCCACCCAAGTCATACTATTCTCTCTGCTACCGCACGGCAAGCGGTACCGGAACACGAAGTTTAGGTCCGAAAGGCTCCTTAACAGTTTCTACCCCCAAGCGGTAAGACTGCTAAACAGTTCATCAGATGGCTAACTGGACTATTTGCATTGACCCCCTTTTCTTACGCTGCTGCTACTCACTGTTTATTATCTATGAATATTACCCCTACCTACCACACTTCATGTTTCTGTACCTCAATTATCTCAACTTTACTTACCCATAGACTCGGTACCCCCTGTTTTTAGCCTCATTATTTTATTGTGTTACTTTTAAAAAATTCATAATGAGAAGGCATTTGGATAGGGAGGCAATGGAGGTCATGTTTTTCCAGGAGAGGATTTGGGTTGACGAGCGAATTGATAACCTCCAGGTTCTTGTAATGAGTGAACTAGATAAAATAATCAATAGATTACAAAAGGAATGGGAGGGGGGGAGAGAACTGATTGTGAGAAACGGTGCAGAAAAGCAAAAAAACTCAAACAGAAGGGATAATAATCAGTGATAATGGGAGAAAGAGACATTTTCTGAGATTCGGGAGATAATTTTGGAAAAATAAAAGGATGTTCAGAAGGAAAATAAGGTAAAAAGTAGGAAAATGAAGAATGCATAGAGGATGATTAAGGAGAGCTTGCAGGAGTGGGAGATCTAAATGTCTAAACGAAAAGGGAAGACCAAAAAACACATGGCCGGAAAAGACATGAAAAGTGTCATGGAAGATCTGGAAAGGCACAAGGAAGAGATGGGATAGAAAAGTGAGAGCAATAAAATGGAGGAGACAGACTTGTCAAGTGACCGTGAAGTTATGAAAAAAAAAAAGAGAAGGAAGTGATGGGTGAGAGAAATTAATAGGAAATACTCTTGAGAAAAAAGTTCAGAAGGAAAATAAAAACTAAGACGGAGAGGAGAGGAGGAAAATGGAGAACAACGGCAACACCATTGAAAATTACAAAATGAAAGAGCCTTCGGGAGAGGAAGAGACAGGAGAAAAATAGAGATACAATTGAAAATGAGCAGAGGATGCAAGAGGAGAGCCTTTGGGGGAGGGAGAGAGAAGAGGAAAATGGAGAGTATAAGCAGATAATGAGAGAAGAGAGCCTTCAGGAAAGGGTGAAGGAGATGCATGAAACATTTCAAATGTCTAAAAGAAAAAGGGACACTGAAGATCTGAACAGGGAATTTGTGAGAGAGTTAAAAAAAGACGACAGACAAAATAAAATCACACAAGAAAGTCCAAAGGAACAGAATGTCAAAGTAGACGTTGTTAAAGTACAGTCGTGGCCAAAAGTTTTGAGAATGAAACAAATATTAATTTCCTCAAAGTTCGCTGCTTCAGTGTCTTTAGATATTTTTGTCAGATGTTACTATGAAATACTGAAGTATAATTACAAGCATTTCGTAAGTGTCAAAGGCTTTTATTGACAATTACATGAAGTTGATGCAACAAGTCAATATTTGCAGAGTTGACCCTTCTTTTTTCAAGACCTCTGCAATCCGCCCTGGCATGCTGTCAATTAACTTCTGGGCCACATCCTGACTGACTGATGGCAGCCCATTCTTGCATAAATCAATACTTGGAGTTTTTCAGAATTTGTGGGGTTTTGTTGGTCCAAGCGCCTCTTGAGGTTTGACCACAAATTTTCAATGGGATTAAGGTCTGGGGAGTTTCCTGGCCGTGGACCCAAAATATTGATGTTTTGTTCCCCGAGCCACTTAGTTATCACTTTTGCCTTATGGCAAGGTGCTCTGTCATGCTGGAAGAGGTCATGTTCGTCACCAAACTGTTCCTGGATGGTTGGGAGAAGTTGCTCTCGGAGGATGTGTTGGTACCATTCTTTATTTTATTATTTTATTCTTTATGTATGCATGCACACATGACTGTAAGTCGCTTTGGATAAAAGCGTCTGCTAAATGGCATATATTATTATATATTATTTATTCATGGCTGTGTTCTTAGGCAAAATTGTGAGTGAGCCCACTCCCTTGGCTGAGAAGCAACCCCACACATGAATGTTCTCAGGATGCTTTACTGTTGGCATAACACAGGACTGATGGTAGCGCTCACCTTGTCTTCTCCGGACAAGCTTTTTTCCGGATGCCCCAAACAATCGGAAAGGGGATTCATCAGAGAAAAGGACTTTACCCCAGTCCTGAGCAGTCCAATCCCTGTACCTTTTGCAGAATATCAGTCTGTCCCTGTTTTTCCTGGAGAGAAGTGGCTTCTTTGCTGCCCTTCTTGAGACCAGGCCATCCTCCAAAAGTCTTCGGCTCACTGTGCGTGCAGATGCACTCACATCTGCCTGCTGCCATTCCTGAGCAAGCTTTGTACTGGTGGTGCCCCGATCACGCATCAACTTTAGGAGACGGTCCTGGTGCTTGCTGGTCTTTCTTGGGCGCCCTAAAGCCTTCTTCACAGCAATTGAACCGCTCTCCTTGAAGTTCTTGATGATCCGATAAATGGTCGATTTAGGTGCAATCTTACTAGCAGCAATGTCCTTGCCTGTGAAACGCTTTTTGTGCAAAGCAATGATGACGGCACGTGTTTCCTTGCAGGTAACCATGGTTGACAGAGGAAGAACATTGATTCCAAGCACCACCCTCCTTTTGAAGCTTCCAGTCTGTTATTCGAACTCAATCAGCATGACAGAGTGATCTCCAGCCTGGTCCTCGTCAACACTCAAACCTGTGTTAACGAGAGAATCACTAACATGATGTCAGCTGGTCCTTTTGTGGCAGGGCTGAAATGCAGTGGAATTTTTTTGGGGGGATTCAGTTCATTTGCATGGCAAAGAGGGACTTCGCAATTAATTGCAATTCATCTGATCACTCTTCATACCATTCTGGAGTATATGCAAATTGCCATCATGCAAATTGAGGCAGCAGACTTTGTGAAAATGAATATTTGCATCTCTCTCAACTTTTGGCCACGACTGTAGACAAGCAAAATAAGAGTGCAACGAGGACTTGTTCATGCAAGAGCTAGAGATACTGGGAAGTGGGATGGATGGGGGAATGAAGCATAAGGGAGCAGATAGTAAAAGGTACAAGCAAAGAAGTCATCAAAGAAAATAAAAATAAACTCAATGCAAGAGGATATGATAAAAAAGGTAGACACACAAGTAAAAGAAGAGACTGACGAGAAGACCAAGAGGAGATGCTGAAGACCGATTTAGAGCTCTATCAGTCAGGACATGCTTTACAACTTTGACAACTGAGCACTGACTAGCAGTATAAGTCAGAAACTACACTTGACAAGCTGAAAAAGAAAAGAGACCAATACAAATCTAATCAAGAAGAGAAAGGGAAGCAAAAACATTTTAAAGTCCTGGATGCGGCAATGGCCAAGCAGGAAGAGGCAGAAGCCTCATTAAAGACACCAAGAAGCAAAACAGAAGGAATTTGATGAATGGAAGACATTGGCACAAGCAGAAAAGGGGAAAGTGGGATACCTAGTCAGTTGTACAACTGAAATGTGTCTTCCACATTTAACCCAACCCCTCTGAATCAGAGAGGTGCCATAATCGACATCCACGTCTTCGGCACCCGGGGAACAGTGGGTTAACTGCCTTGCTGAGGAGCAGAACAACAGATTTTTACCTTGTCAGCTCTGGGATTCGATCCAGTAACCTTTTGTTTACTGGGCCAATACTAACCACTAGGCTACCTGCAGAATTATTAAGATCAATATTAGGTCTCTGTGGCAAAGATGAAGAGCAAGATGCAGCGGGGGTAATGGAGGAGCCTAAATGCAAACATTAAACAAGCCAAACTCAAAGATTAATTTTGGAAGAGGGTACAGAATTCAATTAGCATTTTATAATTTGCTGACAGTTCACCTGCCACCTTTTGTGTGGATTAGAATGGGTTTAAATGATTAGTATACTGTATATACTTTTCAAAAGTGTCCTTGAAATCACTACAGTAGAGCTGTGCATTATGGGGTTGTTGAGCTATATTGAGTGAACAAATCTGAAGATATTAGCTATATAGAAAATGAGGTTATCCGGAAGCGCAGGGCTTCTTTGCTCCATGTTCATTACTAACTGAGATTACACTTTCCCTTTCAGATTTGTCAATATTTTCAGTTCAAATCAACTGTATCGTACATACCCTGTACATTGACTGTGGCCAAACAGACGCTTTGAGGTTCTGGAGCGCCTCATTTACCTTTTCCTCGTTATTGTACATAATAAAATAAACCTGGTCTGCTGTCCACAGGTTTTACTGTCCACCTAAATACTTAAGAATTTGAGTAAGCATGTTATTTATCATTCAGTGGATTATTATATATATGTTTAAACCAGATAACATGCAAAATTATGTCTTTCCCAAGTGTTGACCTTATTGTAATTTGGTAATATTGTCACGCCTAGATTCCAACCAACCAAAAAAAGAATTGCAAAAGTTGTTTGGATAGAACAATTTATTTACCCACATGAGAAAATACTGATTCAGACAGGTTATTTGGTGAGTAGGTCAAATCTGCCATTTGTACAAGCTTACAATGTTTGTCTGCATTTTATAAATCGGTCTGGAATACTATGAATATTCTATAATAAATATAACATTCTGTTCTTCACGGTGGGCTAAGGATTGGTCAGCCCCTGAATGCAATATCTGAACACCTCTGCATCAGTAGCTCACCTTGGTTGCAAATCTTATAATCTTAAACAGATTTCATTTTCCATCTATAACCAATATATAAACTTCATTTCAATACTTTCCAATTTCCATAAATAAATTACATTTCTTTGTATCAAAAAGAATTGATAAAGAACTGGCCATTGCATTGTGTGCCTTTATGCAGATCCACAAAGAGAAGCTGAATACACTCTGTAGCAAGTCAATAAGTATGTACGGCCTTTCTTCATCCCCATTGGTGATTGAATTCGCATTTAAAATTAGCAACATAAAATTAGGCTTAGTATGATATGCACACATATATATACACACACATACATGTGTCTTTACAATATATAACAAGTGGTTTGTAAAACATTAAAATGTAAAAAGTGTTTGTAAGAAATGGCAGTGATCCATTCATACGGTTTCAAGTTCATATAAATATGATAAATCTCTTTTCCAACCATTTGATTCCTTGGCAGTAGCATTATACAAAAAGGGAGGTGTTCGTTGAACTTTGATCCAGCTACTGCAGCTCCATCTGTTCTCGGTGGCATCAAGATGGCTCACAAATAAATACCTCCAATCCCGCTCCTGGATACAGTATTGAAGGTCCATGCTCAGCAGTGAAACAACACCTGATTCAACTCACCAAGGGCTTGAAGATCAGTTGATTAGATGACTCGGGTGTCATGGTGGCACTAACCTGTATTTAAAAGAAACTGCAGAACTACAGCACTCCAGAAACAGGATTGAGGATTGCTGCCTTATGCTCTCCTCCCCCCAAGTGGGATAGATGCCTCTCCCCATATTGCCTTATACAGCATGAAATCAGATACTGCCGGATTGGTATAGGGGGAAAATGAGGTGCATTGACCCCCCCCAGACACCGCATAGATCTGAAAGGACAAAGTAAGGTGTAACCAGTAGGGATACTGCTTACAATACACCCGTTCAGACCTATGAGAAGTGTCCAGATAAGCTTAAAGCCATCCAGATCTTTCTGACCAATGACGACTGTTTTAAGGCTAGGGGCTGATTTGGGTCCCCACAGCTACAGGTAGTTTGACGGGACAAAGGCTTGGTCCCGGCGCACGCGGCTCAGGTGGACCATGGCGCGGTCGTAGGCCACCTGCACAGACTTGCGGATGGTGGTCTTCCTACCCTCCATCATACGCAGCTTGTCCCCCGTGTCGTCCACACCCAGAGGAGTCACTTTGTCCTGCGGGAGCCACTGCCTGCAGGGGGGAGAAGAGAGGGGAGGGCCATTGAAGTGACTACATCTGTAGCTGAGGGACGTACGCATGCACATCCAATGGCTTCGAGCAGACACTGGAGATTAAAGTGTATGTTGAGGATAAAGGTTAGCTTCCCTAATGAAGTCCCACATTTTAATACAGTGAACTTCTTCCTCTTATATGAAACACACTTCTTTTCCCCTTGACAGACCATACTTCCTACTTATGTATTTTTAAAGTCAGGTGCACTATAAACAGAGGAATGTTTCTGTCTAACTGTTATTGAGCTCAAATACATAGGTTTAATTGCCATTCGACAATGCAAAAGCAAAATATTTTGGGCATGTTCTTCAGTACATCCTACAACAGAGGTGTCAAACATACAAAAAAATGTTTATACTTCAAAAACAAATCAAAAACGGGGTATAATATAAATGATAATGGACATACATTCATACAGTTTCTACAGTGTCCAGCTCACTAATAATCACCGAACCAGCATAGAAAAATCCCAAAACGATGGATATAGGACAATTTTGTTCCAATGTTGACGGCGAGGAAATAACACATTTCCCAGTGCGGCCCCCGGACAAAATGAGTTTGACACCCCTGTCCTACAAGGAAGCTAGGTCCCCAAAGATATTAAGCAGTCCTAGAATGTGAGGTTAGAGAGCAGCTTGTGGTCACTTAAGTGCTAGCCAAACACCACCCTCCTCTCACCATGTCCTCTTGTTGTCAAAGAAGAGCACCAGAAAGAGCTTCTCCCCAGCCTCCTCTGTCCTCTGCTCCCCCAGCTGCAGGACGTCCAGTGGGGGCACAGGGATGGGGACCCCGTTGTGAAACAAACCCTCCTGGGGCATCTCAGGGTCAATGATCTGGCCAATGGAAAAGATTCATTGGATTGGTTTAATTTTGACAATTCAAACCCCCTTAACCTTAGATACAGCAAATATGTGCCAAATTGTTACTGGATTTTAGGGTGGCTTAAACTTGTAAAAAAAATACAAACAGTAAAAAGGCAGACGCTGAGCAGTATGGGACGTTTCTGTGATTCTGAACTAACCTATTGAACAGCAAATATGTATTAAAATGCCATATGCTTTGTGTTAGTGGATTTTAGAGTGGCATAACTTTAGATCTCCTGCCATTTCAGACCATAAATCAATTTCCAAGTGTTAACCCTACGATACTAAGCCCAGGTAACCGCTAATCTCTTCATTTGAGACCTGTATCAGTGTAGGCAAGCAGATGTTTGCCCAATGCATTCTCTCACCAATGCAGGGTAGGAGGGGTATCCCCGACACTTGGCCCAGACCAAGTCCAGAGGCTCCAGCGCCACTACATTTTCAAAAGGCATCAGGATACCACTGCCTGCGGAGACAGACCAGAAAAGACATATGTCCAATCTAAATACAAATATGCAGTAAATGGGGTGTTTATCTTGGACACGGTAAAGTTCTGTCATCCAAAAAGGAAAGCGGTTATCAACACCCAAGAAAAAGTAGGCTGCAACAGGACAGACCATTTTCATATTGTTCAAATCAAGACGCTGACCATTTTTCAAGGTCTCTCAAAGCTGTGTGAACACAGTACCAGTCAAATGTTGACACTTACCCATTCCAGGATTTCGCTTTATTTTTTTACTGTTTTCTATATTGTAAGCAAAAAAGTGTTATACAAATCAAAATATATTTTATGTGAGAGATTTTTCAAAGCAGCCATTGATGACAGCTTTGCACACTCCTGGCATTCTCTCAACCAGCTTCATGAGGTAGTCACCTAGAATGCATTTCAATTAACAGGTGTGCCTTGTTCAAAGTTACATTTGTGGATTTTTTTTTCTTAATGCGTTTGAGCCAATCAGTTGTGTTGTGACAAGGTAGGGGTGGTATACAGAAGATAGCCCTATTTGGTAAAAGACCAAGTCCATATTATGTTAAGAACAGCTCAAATAAGCAGAAAAACGAAAGTCCATCATTACTTTAAGACATGAAGGTCAGTCAATCGGGAAAATTAAGAACTTTGAAGGTTTCTACAAGTGTAGGTGCAAAAACCATCAAGCGCTATGATGAAACTGGCTTTCATGAGGACCGCCACAGGAAAGGAAGACCCAGAGTTACCTCTGCTGCAGTGGATAAGTTCATTAGAGTTACCAGCCTCAGATTGCAGCCCAAATAAATGCTTCACAGAGTTCAAGTAACAGACACATCTCAACAACTACTGTTCAGAGGAGACTGTGTGAATCAGGACTTCATGGTTGAATTGCTGCAAAGAAACCACTACTAAAGGACACCAATAAGAAGAGACTTGCTTGGGCCAAGAAACACGAGCAATGGACATTAGACTGGTGAAAATCTGTCCTTTGGTCTAATGAGTCCAAATTTGTGATTTTTGGTTCCAACCACCGTGTCTTTGTGAGACAGAGTAGGTGAACGAGTGATCTCCACATGTTTGGCATGGAGGTGGTGGTGCTTTGCTGGTGACACTGATTTATTTAGAATTCAAGGCACACTTAACCAGCATGGCTACCACAGCATTCTGCAGTGATATACCTTCCCATCTGGTTTGCGCTTAGTGGGACTATCATTTGTTTTTCAACAGGACAACGACCCAAAACACACCTCCAGGCTTTGTGAGGGCTATTTGACCAAGAAAGAGTGATGGAGTGCTGCATCAGATAACCTGGCCTCAACAATCACCCGACCTCAACCCAATTGAGATGGTTTGGGATGAGTTGGACCACAGAGTGAAGGAAAATCAGCCAACAAGTGCTCAGCATATGCAAAGCATTCCTCGTGAAGCTGGTTGAGAGAATGCCATGGGTGTGCAAAGCTGTCAAGGCAAAGGTTGGCAACTTTGAAGAATCTCAAAAATATTGATATATTTAACACTTTTTTGGTTACATGATTCCATATGTGTTATTTCATAGTGCTGATGTCTTCACTATTATTCTACAATGTAGAAAATAGTCAAAACAAAGAACACCCTTTGAATGAGTAGGTGTGTCCAAACTTATGACTAGTACTGCATGTCTGAATATATCTATTTATTTTTGAACTAGGCAAGTCAGTTAAGAACAAATTCTTATTTATAATGACGGCCTACCCTGGCCAAACCCGGACGACGCTGGGCCAATTGTGCGCCGCCCTATGGGACTCACAAACAGGGCCGGATGTGATGCTCTTATGACTGAAAGTTAGTTTCCTAAAGACACATGTTTTAAATGGCTCATACCTGCAGTCCCTGGATTCGAATCAGGGACTGCAGTGACGCCGCTTGAAACGAGATGCAGTGCCTTAGACCACTGCGCCACTCGGAAGCCCAATGTGAACATACCATTTATGACTGATTGTTAGTTTCAAAAGGACACATGTTTTAAATGTATACATTTAAAAAGTGGACTATTATTTTAAATTGTCCAACGATGATACTGTGATTCTCATACCTGTAGCGGTGTAATCTGCATCCCCGGTAACAGTCTCAAAGAAAGGTACTTTGGAAAGTGCTGGTTTTCCGAGGCTTCGTTTGGGTGGTGCGCTGCTGTAGGGGTACACAGTATTTCAGTAGGCTGTGCTGTTGTACTGCAGATATGTTAATGCAGCCAGTGAAAATCGGATAACCTGAGATCAGCCCAAATAACACGATACTACACAAATTCATAACACTCAGGAGTTACCGTATGTCTTACATTTCTTTGTGAAGGATTGGTGGGGGGCTACAGTCTGAGTCAGAACCACCATCGTTGTCCCTTTTGAACCCATTGGTGAGTCCTGAAAAAAGACAGAAACCAATTGTCTGACTCTTGCTGAGTGTAAAGCCTCATTTACAACTTATGCAAGTACGCAACACAATTAACTACGCAAAATGGCAATCCTGAGTAGTTGCAAGTTTCAGGGCTGCACACGTTTGTTTTCCTGCTACCCAAATAAGTACAACAGCCATTTTGCATAGCTAATTGCATTCTTGAATTACAAAATGTATAAATTAGACTTAAATCAAAAGAAGCTCATATTCAGCCACTTACTAGTCTCCGGTGTATGGTTAGGGGTCTTGTCCAGCTCCCCCTCTGAGATGGCACCTTGACTAGGGCTCCC
This sequence comes from Oncorhynchus keta, assembly GCF_023373465.1. Lineage (NCBI taxonomy): Eukaryota > Metazoa > Chordata > Actinopteri > Salmoniformes > Salmonidae > Oncorhynchus > Oncorhynchus keta. Next base: position 36,655,396 of record NC_068448.1, on the reverse strand, counting down.
CCGTTCAGGTGTGGTGAATGAGGTCTGCTGGGGGATCTTAGACGGGGTAGATAAAGGGGTACTTAAAGCGGAATTGGGGGTCAGGGGGACACTACCGCCAAGACTGTCTTTCTCTCTAAGCAGCTTTGCTCCGTTCTTTGCTTTTTTGAAAAGCACAGAAGTCCGGCGCCCTACTCCCGCGGTGGCAGGGCGTGGGGACAAGGTGTCGGAAAGGCCGTTGACCACCAACCCGCCACAGTATAAACTGGGCGCCTCTTCTGCTTTAGTGCAATTCTTGTTTCTTGTAGCGTCAAGGGTTGGAGAACCACTATCTGAGCTCTCGCTGTCCAATTTCAGGCGCTTTTTGGGATGGCCCAGGGTCCTTAGCTCCCCCGTCATGGGGCGCAGCGTGGGGGGCTCCAGGGGTGCATCTCCCTGCAGAGGGGGAGGTGCCAGGCACGTTGGCTCCAGCGTTGGGGGAGGGGTACATTTGAGGTCCTCTGAAAGCGGAGAAAGGGACTGATCAAACGGACAGTTCATTTACATAATACTTCGATGATTGAGTCTTGGCTTTCATCATGTTGTGATTAGTTAGGGCGTCCAATACAAAGTCAAAGGTTCACACAACTCAGCAAAACAAATGAATAGGTGAATTAGCACAACTTCTTAATTAAATGGCAAAAAAAACACTAGCATGCTTGACCAAGGTTCGATTTCCTAGTATTCTCGGCTCCCCCCCCCTGAAATGTACTACATTGGTGTCAGAGGTGGGATGACATGACTGTATGAGGCCAATGGAGGCGAGTCCATGAGGTGGCGGTGCAGAGGACGAGAAGAAACGCAGAGTGCGCCTGGAGAGGGTTGTGAGGCCACTATGTGGGACCCTACTTACTAGACTGCAGACAGTGAAGTGCTTTGGGTTGGTGCGTGGGGGGACCCTGGCTCAATTACCTGAGGATAATTTGCTGTTAGCTCATGATTGCAACCGGTCTCGTTTCAGCAGAGCAGATCATTAAATAGGCGGTTTCTATAGGTAATTAAACGTCACCATCATACAATGACACATTGCCAACGTTTTGATCACTCACCTTTATCTGAAGACAGGCCGTTGTCAGCCTCTGCATCTTTCCCCTCCTCCTCTTCATCTTTGACATCTCCGTTGAGGAGCGAGTTGCGGTGGTGCTGGCCCTGTCGGTACCGGATGCTGTTGATCTCGCGGCGCAGGAGGCGGATGCGGCGTGTGCGGGCGCCGCTGGAGCGCATGGTGGCCACCACGTCCAGCTTGTCCAGCAGCTCCTTCAGCTGCTCCTCAGGAGACATGTGCAGACGGTTCTCGGGGTCCAGCAGGGTGTCCACTACACAGGGACGGAACACCACAGATGGGTTTACCACTCTATATCATAGCCCACAATGCGGCAAAGTCCTCAACACAATAAAGCAACTCAAAATAGCTCAGGGAAAGTGTTACCCTAAATATCACCATTCACCACAGGCTGGAGCTCACTACAAAAGAAATGAGAACAAAGTATCTGAGCTACAAACAGAGGACAGAACAGGTAGGCTACACAAACACAGGTTTGAAGAGGATCTAAATTTAAAACTGCCACGGTTTCTGAGTACGCTGCTTCGAGTCTCCTTTCATTCCACTTTTATTTCCCCCGTCTCATTCGAATTCCAGCAACTAAGTATGTATATCCACTTCCATTTTCAGGCTTTGTTGTGAAAATCACCCCCAAAATAGAGACCATCTCTGGTGCATTTTTAAAGGACAAAGAACTGGGTTAGATATGTTTGCTTGACCCTTGTTTGTCTTTTTAGGGGGGAGGGAGAAAGGAAGCAGCAGTAGAGACTTGCCTAGCATAGAGACGTTTGTTGCTAGAGGTTTACTTGGGACCTGGGCGACGTTCAACATGGAACAAGAACAAACGTACCTCTCTGATGCGTAGAATAAGGAATCACGGCAGCTCTAATAATGACGCTCCACAACATTCGACCTACAGAGCTTGGCCCCAGGTTCATAATCAGAAACAAGCCAACATCCGTGCCATCGCGTCACTCACCGTCCTCCCAGGTGCAGCGGTAGTAGTCGTGTTTCTGGGGCGACTCTGCAAGATGCATGCCTGTGGCCGGGTCTAGGCCAGTGTTGTGGGCCTGTCGCTGGGCGTGACGGAGGATTGCACCCCCCAGGTCACGGAGACGTAGGGCAGCACGGTGGAACAGTGTATCCTTGCCGTTGTAAAGCAGGCAGTTGGCCACCGTCAGGTTGAAGTCTACCTCCAGGTGGGCCAGCGAGTTGTAACTGTGGGCTTCCAGCTTGGAGCGCATGGTGGAGAAGTCCATGGGCTGGCTGATAAACTCCAGGTAGTCTGGGACCTGGGGGGGGACAGAGAAGGAGGAGCAGAAAGACAGTCAGGGAGACAGACACATAAAATCATTATACTTTCCTGGTTTTAGAGTTGTTCCACCCTCAAAATTACAATTGTTCATAGAGAAACAAAATGGGATGTTCTGAGTCCATGTCAATGCTTAAATAATCACATCAAACACAACTATTTTATTTTGAGCGTTCCCTTTAATTGCTCATCTAATGAGTGAGTGATAGTCCTGTACTGCTGCTGTTCATTTGATGGCAACGTTATCAAATAATAGATACAAATGTTATACTTACTCATGATATACTTCTGCCAGGTAAGCGTACTTTGCGGTTAGCATTTAATTGAAAAGGTTCTTTGGAAACTATTTCTGTCAACCCACAAGACGGTTATCACAACACGGAATGCACTACACATATAGACTGGCAAGATTGCTTGACATTAATTGGCAGATATTGTGTTAGGTTAACCAGGAGATGGGTTGTCAACATTCCGTTGGTAAGACAGTAGCCGGGAGCTTGCGGTGGCTGATACTTGTGAGATTCATTCTTGACAGTTTGCGATGGAAAGTGTGAAAATTGCATGTACTTTCAAAATCGCTTTGGCGAGCTACTCATATGTGGGCTGCGAGCTACTGATAGCCTGCGGTCAACCTGTTGGAGATCCCCGGTCTAAAGCCAAGCCGCCATGATCATATTCATTACATTAATTGGTTGTAGATCTCAAAAGGAGTTGGGATGAGGTGTGATTTGGGACTGAGTAAAAAATATATATATTTTTAAAAGCACCCTAAGTTAAGCAACAGAGGGGAAACAGACTATGAACGGGCAACGGGTCTAACATTGACTTGTCGGCAGTAACCAACAAAGATGAACAGAACACATGGTACACACTGTCTCATGACAGATGCAGCAGGACACGTCCCTACACCACTACATAAAACATTGGAAAGAATGGGTAAAACAGATCTCAGTACTGTGCAGGCTGCGCATAATTTCCCCTGATCCTCAGACACAGACACGTCAGTACTGGAGGTCATTCGGAGATGGAAAAAAATGCTAGTGACTTTGAAATTCAAGTAAAAACAGCTTCCAACCTTCATAAAAATTTGGAAAAGTAAATTACCATGGATTTTCAAACCATTTAGCCAGGCACTGTAAATATGTTTTTAACACATGTAAGCAACATTTACATTTGTCTGTAGCATACACAAGTTTAGTTTTTTGCATTTAGTAACAGGTTTGATATTTCCCATTCGGTTGACTGGTCAGTTACTCCGAGGACCGTATCCCTGAGGTTCTACAGTATTAGCATGGTGACTGACCTCCTTGAGGTTGACGGGCTGTGCAAAGATCTGGCCTGCATCTTTCTCCTGCAGCTGGTCCAGTGTGGAGCGCAGCAGCACCTGCATTGGGGTCAGCTGTAGCTCCAGGGCCGCCTGGTGAACCTTGACCTTTGGGGAGGGTGAGAGAGAGATGGGATGGAGTTCGGAAGGGAGGCCAGCAACTCACAAATAAATCTAAATTTCTCAGACTAAATTAAGGTACTGTATGATATTTTTAAAGAAGTATCTTAACCTTTTATTTAAGTGGGGAAAATACAGAATAGGTTTTATTTTTTCAGTAACAACCTGAATTGTCAAAGCATGGACAGACCGTGATACAGAGCAAGTGCATAAACAGACAGTCTAGTCTCCATACCTGCTCTCTCTTCAGTTTCTCCCGCTTGCGGATGAGCTCCACCAATAGCCGGGCTCTTTCCAGGTCCTGTCGCAACTTCTGCCAGTACTTCAGCTCCTCCCTCACAGCACACACCTTCTCATCAGGCTCCGGCTGCAAACACACAGATATTAATTCAAACAACTCCCCGACACACAATGTAGGGGGTGCTTCAATTGATGAGGTGTGGCTTCCACTTGTCTTCTCATTCCCTTCATCTGCCATGATGGGAAATTCCTGGTAAAGATTCACCATTCTGCTTTCACCTGTTCATTTTGTACTATTTATTTAGTGAAGATTCAGGGAGAAGAGGACTCTACATAATATTGTTGAGATGCACCCAGGGATTTGAATTTACTGATCATCATCACCAGATAGAAATATATTATAAACAATTCCAAAAACATGCACAATTTTAAATTGAGCCAGCCAGCACTACCAATGATATTTCTTCAGAATGTATATTTCTACTGATACCTGCAGTGTTCAATTATGTTGCATTCAACAGAATAACCCCCTGACGTTAACAGCCCCTTTGACCTTAGAGTGCCCAATGACCTCTGACCTGTTCAATGTGCCTCTGTGATTGGACATGGGAGTGCAGACGACGAATGAGTGCGACCCCGTTCCGTGACTGGCGTTTCAGGAGCCAATAGTTGTGCAGCCTTTGCATGAACTGGTTCTTCCTCTGGACCAGAATCCCTTTGCAGATAGTGTTCAACCTGTGTGGCATCGGGAGGAGTTTAACACATACTGTTCATTACTACAGCATTTGAAAGGTATCCTTGTCATTCACACAATGGGCCTAATCCTAACTTAAGATTCCGTATGGGCAACAAGAAACTTTGCACGTCAACGTGCATCTGGAGTTAGGATGAGGCCCCATGGACGTTTAAACATCTTACACACTAACATATACCTATGAGCCAAATGCAGCATGACAGTATAGGTAGAATCCTGCCGGCTAAAGCACCACTAACAACAAGAGGAGGCTGGTGAACACAGACCTTTGAGTGGGGATCTGTGGAACTGCAACCATCGGTGTAGTGGCGGCGCGGTTGGCAGCCACCTCCAGACCCTTCTTCCCCTTCCTCTTCCCGTGCTTGCCCTCCTTCTTGCTCCGCTTCTGCACCTGTGGGGCCTCTGTGTATGCACTGCGCCCCCGGCTGGCCCGGCCCCCCACCGCCCTCCCTGTGGGATCCTCCTCGTCCGACCCCCCCGCTCCCCCCTCCTGGCCCGGTGGCGAGTGCACCTCACAGAAGGCTGTCTTCTTCACCGAGAAGGTGGTGCCGTTGACGTTGGTTTCCCGCACGGGGTCGATCTTCATGAAGAGCCCGGCACGCTGGGCGCACGTGACATGGAAGGCTGTGTAGCAGTTGGCCTTGTGGCACTGGATGGCAGCGCCACGACCCTTCTGCTTGCAAAGGTAGCAAGTGAGCTTCCAGCGGGCGGGTGGGATGTTGTCCACCCCTTCCACGGGTTCCAGGAAAACAGTGTTGGCGAAGCACACCTCGGGGATCCAGATGGCACACACCACGTGTGCCCAGCGCCCATCACTGGTCTGCTTGAAAGCGCCACCCCGGTTGGGGCATAGCACACAATCCACAGGCCGCTGGGGCGACTGCAGGCAGCAGCGGCACAGCCACTGGCCCTCTGGGATGTAGGGCACGCCGTAGCACTCCTGGTGCACAGCCAGGTTGCAGGCGTCACAGAAGAGGATGACGTTGCTGTTGAGGCACTCGTCGTCCAGGCACACGCAGCAGAAGGCATCGTCGTCGATGGCGCTCTGAGAGGGCGCCCGACTGCGAGCCTCCCGGTAAGACTCCTCCTCCAGGCGGTCCACCAGCAGCTCGAACGTGTCAGGGGAGACTGTGGCGTGGCCGTCTGATGCCCGCCTGGCGTTCACCATCTCCAGCCAGGCCGCGTCCTCCTCGTCCATGTCATACTCTGCCTCTGCCTCCTGCTCCTCTGCCGAGCGCTCTATGTAGCGGTAGTAGGCTGTGGGCAGAGAAGGCGCCGCACAGGGGATGAAGGCCTCCAGCATGCGGAAGGTGGGCTCGGGAAGGGGCGTCGGATGATGGTGGTGTGAGGAGTTAGTCTTGTTGTTGTGGGGTTGTGAGTGAGAGTTGGGGCAGTGGTTCTGAGGTGTGGAGGAAGAGGACGATGATGTGGAGGAGGAATGTTTGGAGTCTTTCTTGCGGCCTCTGGGCATGGCGGGCGGCTTGCGTCCGGGGTTGGCACTGGCGGGTGCAACGGGCTGTTCGCTGTTCTCTTTGTTGCTGTTGCACTCAGTGATGTCCTGGGCCGTCATCTCGTCCTCTGTGATGACCGTCAGAGGGTCCACGATGGAGATCCGGTGGAGCCTGCCATCCAAGTCTACTTCCACCACTTTCTGGGCCTGGGAATAAGTCAGTGTCTCTCTGGTTGGAGACACCTTGAGGCTGTAGGGTGAAGGGGAGCGCTGCCGGGCCCCACCTCGTCCCCTACCAGCTTGGTAAGACTTTCTCCCACCCGCATCCCCTCCCCCGGCCAGGTGGCCCCTCCGCCGTGGCTTCCTCATGGGCCTCCTACCACGCAGCGCCCGACACCCACTGCTGCAACCAGATGAAGGCGAGAACATACTGTTAGAAACTCAAAACTGGAAATGGCTAGCAAATAATTTGTATTAACAGATGGACAGCAAAGGCCAACCATTGACTTCTAAATGTTATGCCAATCAATGTGTGCACAAATGATGTTTAGTTGGCCAATGATAGCCATGTAACCACATGTTCAAAACATTTCAACCATCATTGACAGTGACACAGACTGAATCTGAACAAAGTAACCATGCACCTTTTTTTTATTTTGGCAGGTCATTGAGGAGGAGTTACGGCTTAACTGATAGTATAGGAGCTATGGCTATACTCAAATGGGATGAAAGGTGCCCTACTGTCAAATAGTGGATTGCACACCACAGTCAACACATAATAAACTAGCTGTAGTCTACAGTACTCTCCACAGCCAATAAATCACGAATATATGTTTCTGTACATGATCCTTTGCGTTGTCATTACAGACAAAAACTACCAACCGCAGCGTTTAGTCAACCCTACAATAGCTACACAGCCAATCATTTCCCCCGTTATTTGGATCAAGCAACCTCAAAGCCAATCAAGTGCCTAGTGTGCCTCAGCGAACTTATGACAAGTGCCCTTTTCCAGATAAAAATGTCCGCCATTTGTTTTAAACACATTGAATACACCACGCAAACCCAAATCATTAAACATTATAGAACTGACGAACGTAAATTCAACATGCTATCTAACGTTAGCTAGCTACTTACGACTGTTAGACAAATAAAATGAAGCGATATGAGATCTGACCCAAAAACTAAGTTAGCTAAGTACACGAGCTAACGTTAACTAGCTAATTGAACAACTTTAGATAACGCTGGTAGCTAACTAGTTGCTCCAAACGAGCTGTCTTTGGCTAACAGGATAGCTAGCTAAGTTACCTTAGCTCTTTAGCTCGCGCTTATTTAACCAACCTACTAATGTGTAGCTGCTACTACAGGCTAACTAACGTTACCGGGAAGTCAAATGCAGCCCCTAACATATAGTGTATGATATGAACCAGCTAATCCTCGTCGCTGAAAACTGTAACAACGATGTTATCTTACCTTCACTGGCAGTTCGGCAACCGGGAATGAAACGCAAGTTTATCGTTGGCTAGTTTAGCTAGCTAACGTTAGCTCACCCTGCAACACCTACACCAAAAGCCAGTACAGTATATTTCGTTGATCAAACGTCTGTTGCCTCAGTCCTCCCCAATCGTTTCCAAATACTGACATTAAACATAGCTAGCTAATTTATTATCATAGTATAGAAGCGAGTAAGTTGTCGACCCAGTTTTGACAAGGAGAATAGCATTTCCTAGCTAGCCGCAACCTCGGATGTGCCGTACTGAGGAAAGCGAGGCTAAAACACGCCCCTTGACCAAAGCAGGCCATCCGGAGGTTACGGTTTCGCGCGCCTGCTACACATTTAATTTAAGAATTGAACACTTTGAAGCGACACTTATGGCTTTTGATTGAGCTAACAATGTGTATTGATATGTACACATACGAGTATCAACACAATTGAAACAGTCGTTGCAATGCCTCAACTTTGCTCCGCAAGTGCAACATGGTACGAAAGAGCTGGTAGTAATATATCATTGCAGATCAGGTTGCAACAGGGCACTACACAAAAGAGTCTCGGAAACACTTTGACGCAAAATAACATACGGTAGCAGCCAGGCCTAAAACCTATGCAAAATAATGAGCCTAAAAGTATGACAGGGCAATGAGCATGATGTGCAAACAAATTAGTTTAAAGTTGAGTAAATGCTTTTCAAACAAACACGCAATCCGATTAACATGGAATGGAAAACTCACAGTTCAGCTGGCCTAAATTGAAACAGAAACAATAATGGGCAAATCAATTATTTTAGCCTGTTTGAATAGTCCTCTTTGAATTAGCCTACTTCTATTTCAACTGATTCTTAGTTAGAGAATAATATCTACCTAGAGTTTTAATCTGTATTTCTCGTAGCAGTTTTAAATACCACCACAGACTGAGGCTGTGACAGCATTGAATGAGCTGTATTCCGCCATAAGCAAACAAGAAAACGCTCACCCAGAGGCAGCGATCCTAGTAGCCGGGAACTTTAATTAACGCAGGGAAACTTAAATCCGTTTTTCCCAAATGTCTATCAGCATGTTAAATGTGCAACCCGAGTGAAAAAAAACTCTGGACCACCTTTACTCCACACACAGAGACGCATGCAAAGCTCTCTCTCGCCCTCCATTTGGCAAATCTGACCATAATTCTATCATCCTGATTCCTGCTTACAAGCAAAAATTAAAACAGGAAGCACCAGTGACTAGATCAATAAAAAAGTGGTCAGATGAAGCAGATGCTAAGCTACAGGACTGTTTTGCTAGCACAGACTGAAATATGTTCCGGGATTCCTACGATTGAGGATACACCACATCAGTCATTGGCTTCATCAATAAGTGCATTGATGATGTCGTCCCCACAGTGATCATACACACCCCAACCAGATGCCATGGATTACAGGCAACATCCGCACTAAGCTAAAGGCTAGAGCTGCTGCTTTCAAGGAGCGGGACTCTAACTCGGAAGCTTAAAAGAAATCATGCTGTGCCCTCCCACGAACCATCAAACAGGCAAAGCATCAATACAGGACTTAGATCGAATCGTAGTACACCGGCTCTGGCACTCATCGGCTGTGGCAGGGCTTGCAAACCATTACAGACTACAAAGAGAAGCACAGCCGAGAGCTGCCCAGTGACACGACTCTACCAGACGAGCTAAACTACTTCTATGCTCACTTTGAGGCAAATAACACTGAAACATGCATGAGAGCACTCGCTGTTCTGGAAAACTGTGTCATTATGCTCTCTGCAGCCGATGTGAGTAAGACCTTTAAACAGGTCAACACGGATTACCAGGACGTGTACTGCGAGCATGCTGTGACCACTTGGCAAGTGTCTTCACTGACATTTTCAACCTCTCCCTGTCCGTGTCTGTAATACCAACATGTTTTAAGCAGACAACCATAGTGCCTGTGCCCAAGAACACTAAGGTAACCTGCCTAAATCACTACCGACCCGTAGCACTAACGTCTGTAGCCATGAAGTGCTCTGAAAGGCTGGTCATGGCTCACATCAACACCATTTTTCCAGAAACCCTAGCCTCACTCCAATTTGCATCCTGCCCCAACAGATCCACAGATGATGCAATCTCTATTGCACTCCATACTGCCCTTTCCCACCTGGACAAAAGGAACACCTATGTGAGAATGCTATTCATTGACTAAAGCTCAGCATTCAACACCATAGTGCCCTCAAAGCTTATCAATAAGCTAAGGACTCTGGGACTAAACACCCCCCTCTGCAACTGGATCCTGGACTTCCTAACGGGCCACCCTCAGGTGGTAAGGATAGGTAACAACACATCTGCCACTGATCCTCAACACATGGGCCCCTCAGGGGTGCGTGCTCTGTCCCCTCCTGTACTCCCTATTCACTCATGACTGCACGGCCAGGCACGACTCCAACGCCATCATTAAGTTTGTCGATGACACAACAGTGGTAGGCCTGATCACCGACAACGACGAGACAGCCTATAGGTCGTCAGAGACCTGGCCGTGTGGTGCCAGGGCAACAACCTCTCCCTCAAAGTTATCAAGATAAAGAGAATGATTGTGGACTACAGGAAAAAGAGGACAGAGTACGCCCCCATTCTCATCGATGAGGCTGCAGTGGAGCAGATTGAGTGCTGCAAGTTCCTTGGTGTCCACATCACCAACAACTATCATGGTCCAAGCAAAACCAAGACAGTCATGAAGAGGGCACGACAAAACCTATTCCCCCTCAGGAAGATTTGGCATGGGTCCTCAGATCCTCAAAAGGTTCTACAGCGGCACCATCAAGAGCATCCTGACTGGTTGCATCACTGCCTAGTATGGCAACTGCTTGGCCTCCGACCAGTAGGCACTACAGAGGGTAGTGCGAATGGCCCAGGACATCGCTGGTGCCAAGCTTCCTGCCATCCAGGACCTCTATACCAGGCGGTGTCAGAGGAAGGCCCTATAAATTGTCAAAGACTCCACCCACCCTAGTCATAGACTGTTCTCTATGCTACAGCAACGGCACACGGTACTGTAGGGCTCAGTCTAGGTCCAAAACAGCTTCTACACCCAAGCCATAAGACTCCTGAACATCTAATCAAATGGCTACCCAGACTATTTGCATCCCCCCCTCTTTTATACCGCTGCTACTCTCTTGTTTTCATCTATGCATAGTCACTTTAATAACTCTACCTACATGTACATATTTACCTCAACTAACCAGTGTCCCCGCACATTGACTCTGTACCCCCCTCCTGGTATATAGTCTCACTATTCTTATTTTAGCTCTTTATTTATTTATTTGTATTTTTTAAACTGCATTGTTGGTTAGAGGCTTGTAGTAAGTAAGCATTTCACTGTAAGGTCTACCTACACCTGTTCTATTTGGCGCATGTATAATAACATTTGATTTAAGAATAATACTTAAGGCAAGGTATAGGATTTTGCATGTTTTTTTTAGATGAGTTAGGTTAGAGAAAAGTGTAGCATTCAGAGACCGAAGTAAGGATGTATGAATAATTGGCCATTTATTGAGAAAACAAAGTCCCTATCACATACAGTTGAAGTCGAAAGTTTACATACACTTAGAATGGAGTCATTAAAACTCGTTTTTCAACCACTCCACAAATTTCTTGTGAACAAACTATAGTTTTGGCAAGTCGGTTAGGATATCTACTTTGTGCATGACACAAGTCATTTTTCCAACAATTGTTTACAGACAGATTATTTCACTTATAATTCACTGTATCACAAATCCAGTGGGTCAGACGTTTACAAACAATAAGTTGGCTGTGCTTGGAAAATTCCAGAAAATGATGTCATGTCTTTAGAAGCTTCTGATAGGCTAATTGACATCATTTGAGTCAATTGGAGGTGTACCTGTGGATGTATTTCAAGGCCTACCTTGATGTAACTATTTGGTCATAATAACCATCGTTATGTTTGGAGGAAAAAGGGGGAGGCTTGCAAGCTGAAGAACACCATCCCAACCGTGAAGTACGGGGGTGGCAGCATCGTGTTGTGGGGTAGCTTGGCTGCAGGAGGGATTGGGGTGCTTCACAAAATAGATGGCATCATGAGGAGGAAAATGATGTGGATATATTGAAGCAACATCTCAAGACATCATCTCAAGTTAAAGCTTGGTCGCAAATGGGTCTTCCAAATGGACAATGACCCCAAGCATACTTCCAAAGTTGTGGCAAAATGGCTGAAGGACAATAAAGTCAAGGTATTGGAGTGGCCATCACAAAGCCCTGACCTCAACCTATAGAAAATATGTGGCCAGAACTGGAAAAGCGTGTGCGAGCGAGGAGGCTTAGAAACCTGACTCAGTTACACCAGCTCTGTCAGGAGGAATGGGCCAAAGTTCACACAACTTATTGTGGGACCCAAGTTAAACAATTTAAAAGGCAATGCTACCAAATACTAATTGAGTGTATGTAAACTTCTGACCCACTGGGGATGTGATGAAAGAAGTAAAAGCTGAAATAAATCACTCTACTATTATTCTGACATTTCACATTCTTAAAATAAAGTGGTGATCCTAACTGACCTAAGACAGGGAATTTTTACTAAGTTTAAATGTATTTGGCAAAGGTGTCTGTAAACTTCCAACTTCAACTGTACATTACATTTAACTCATCTTTAATATATCAACTATTAGAAAAAGAAAACCATACAGTAAGACCATTAAACATCGGGTATGATAAAACACGAACAATTGTGATACGTAGAGGGAACAATGTACTAATTCACCGATGGGTGGGGAGGTGGGGTTAAATTTGAAACAATCTGACTGCTGAAACACCGATCGACCATTACAAATTAGGCCAAAAGAGACAGACGGCACAATGTAGCTCAATACTCCCCAATACGAAATTCAACCACAGGCTTCATTTAGAAAATAATTATGACAGGATTGTTTCAGGGGCAACATGGTGTAAGGCCTACTGCCGTTTGCTGGTGTGTGGTAGCAGTGTTTTCTGATATCACAAGCATGGAATCACGGAGAAATTGTCAGTGTGTTTCGCCTCTTGGAGTCCCGTCGTGGGAATGGCACAAAGCTCTTCACCTCTTTGAAGGATAACCCTAGGAGAAGGGCAGGCAATGGAAATGCAATGAAAGGGTTGAAGGGTAGACAATGAAATGCAATACATTGCAACAGAATTATGTGGGTAAACACCTAAAGTAGCTTTATAATTAAACACATTGTTACATTGTGACACTGACAGATCACAGACACAAAAAACGGAAAGTGATAAAAAAAAAAGTTTTTTACTTAAAATTAAACATTAAAATACTTTGCACTTACGCCTCCAATCCTCCAGAGGCAGCGTGGCATTGTCGTGACTGTCATCATATGGCTGTGGCTCAGGGCAGTCCTCTGGATCTCTCAAGCCATCAAAATACGGGTGTGTCAGAGCACTCTCAGCAGTAAGCCGAGTCTCACCATCCAAAACCAGCATCTTCTCAAGAAGGTCAATCGCTGGGAGAGCAGTTAAATAGAGAATGAAAACCAGAAATATGCCACAAGTTGGCAAACTTATTGGCCACACAGAGATGTAAATAAAAATGCATACGCATTCATCAATTGTCAGTTAAACAAATGTGAACTTTTCCATACAAGTTGAATCCTTACAAAGCTGGACATATTGTGCAATCATATCAGTTTGCCATCATCTTTCAACAGATGACTCCCATTGGAAAACCATTCTCAAGCCGCAATTTTCCCACAATATCTCTGCGTGGACCTATATATATAGCAATCAAACTAATGTATAAGGCCACTAAATGTATTACACATCTAGAGTACCAGTAAAAATTTTGGACACACCTATTCAATCAAGGTTTTTTCTTCATTTTCTTCTTCTATTTTCTACAGGGTGGCTACTTTGAAGAATCAAATATATATTTATTTAACACATTTTTGGTTACTACATGATTCTGTATGTGTTATTTCATAGTTTTGATGTCTTCACTATTATTCTACAATGTAGAAAATGGTAACAAAGAAAAACCTTTAAATGAGTAGGTGTGTCCAAACTTTCAACTGGTACTGTACAAATTGTACATTCAATACTGAATCACAGCATTTCTAATGTGTAAAAACAACTAACGTATGCGCTTAGCATCATCAAATCAATAGCATTTTAACTCACCCTGTGCACTTGCTCTGGGGAACAACTTAGAGAAGTCTTTTCTGGGAAAGTGAGGGAGGGACCGCACATAGCTTTTTGCCTATCAGAAGACAGGAAGAGATAAGAACATAATTAGTTCAAGGACCCTGACTGAGGAGTTCATTGTTCAAACTCCAATTCAAAAGACAGGCACTTTCCAATTCAAAAGAAGGGAATTATGCACAATTGTCAAAATATACAGTTCAAAGTATCAAGCATACGATCAGTGATATCCAGGTGCCAACTCTACCTCCTGACTGTCCAGTTTCTGAATGAAGTCAGGACCGGGTACTCCAGTTACTTTCATGATCTGAGTCAGCTGATCCATGTCTGGGAGTCAAGGGTTAAAGTCAAGGTCACTCAAGCCCAACACATTCATGTTCATATCGGTAGTGTCTCCAAACAATTTCAACAAAAGCCATGTCATAGATTACCCCTTTCCCATAACTGTACTGCACATGCCATAGCAAACTCTTCTTATTACTTGTTTTCATGCCTGTAGCTAACTCTACTGGGCGATAGAAGTGTCGGCTACGCTACAGCGCACACAGTATGGGACGACACTAATCATAGATGGGTTTGTCATCCTTTCATTCGCAGTCCTTGATAAATAGCTGGCTTGGGTCAGGTCACAGACTGTGGTACAGACACGATACGGATTTGAAAGAAAAAAAAAACAAGTAGAATAGTAACAGGATACAGTCTTTCCCTTTGAAAAGCGTCTTCCCATTGATCATCTCTCCCATGATACAGCCCACAGACCAGATGTCCACTAAAATGGAGGAACAGACATAATCAATTAAATAGTGGCATCGAAAACAAATTCACAACAAAGCCACACTTTGCTGTTTGCTCAAGGGACTACAATCTCAAAGCAACCCTGTGTAAAGGATTGAGTGTGGTAGTATTATGAGACAACTTGACTCCAGGGCCAGGCAGCTTGGACTAACCAATAACAATGATAACACAGCACTGATTGTCAACAACTATCATGCACAATGTGGCAAATATTGTAAAAGGGCGTATACAGAACCTTATATTACACATTGAGGCTTTTTACCTCAATAGTTACTGTGTTAAGACTACTGTAATTACACTCTACTAAGTAACAAAGTACACTGTTGTGTATAAACACACTAAGGCAAGAAAATCCACTGCAGCAAGTGTTACCCAAATCAAAACACATTGCACAAATGAAATGAAAGTAGACGGTCAGCTCTGTAATGTTTGAGGCTGTATGTAGCACTATGTCAGCGCCGTAACATAACCAAAAGCATGTGGGCACCTACTTGTCGAACATCTCATTCAGAAATCATGGGCATTAATATGGAGTTGGTCCCCCCTTTGCTGCTAAAATAGCCTCCACTCTTCTGGGAAGGATTTCCACTAGATGTTGGAACATTGCTGCGGGGACTTGCTTCTATTCAGCCACAAGAGCATTAGTGAGGTCGGGCACTGATGTCGGGCGATTAGACCATCCGCCAAACCCAGATTTGTCCGTCAAACTGCCAGATGGTGAAGCGTAATTAATCTCTCCAGAGAACGCGTTTCCACTGCTCCAGAGTACAATGGAGGCAAGCTTTTAAGCACTCCAGCCAACGCTTGGCATTGCGCATGGTGATCTTAGGCTTGTGTGCGGATCGTCGGCCATGGAAACCAATTTCACGAAGCTCCAGACAAACAGTTATTGCGCTGCCGTTGCTTCCAGAGGCAGTTTGGATCTCGGTAGTGAGTGTTGCAACCAAGGACAGACCGGTCCCGTTCTGTGAGCTTGTGTGGCCTACCACTTTGCGGCTGAGCTGTTGTTGCTCCTAGACGTTTCCACTTCACAATAACAGCACTTACAGTTGACTGGGGCAGATCTAGCAGGGCAGAAATTTGACGAACTGACTTGTTGGAAAGGAGGCATCCTATGACGGTGCCACGTTGAAAGTCACTGAGGTCTTCAGTAAGGCCATTCTACTGGCAATGTTTTTCTATGTAGATTGCATGGCTGTGTGCTAGATTTTACACACCTGTCAGCAACGGGTGTGGCTGAAATAGCTGAATCCACTAATTTGAAGGGGTGTCCACATACCTTTGCATATAGTGTATCAGGCTGCATGTAAAACATTCTGGCGGCTCTGTAATGTTTCACGCTGTACATAAGTCTGTCAGCTCTGTAGCGTTTCAGGTTATTACGAAGCTGAGCATAGGCCTTCAGGATGGATGAGGCTGAGAGTGAAAGTTTTTAATAGATATGATTGTCTTGCCAGTCTGGGTGTAGTGCATCCAGTTTAGAATGACCTCTGGTGCCCGGTACCAGCGGGTCACAACATAGCCCGTCATCTCCGCCTCGGCATGGCGAGCAAGACCAAAGTCCAGGATCTGCAAAGCATAATTTTACACATTATCTTAGGAATCTTCCCCAATAGAATTATTTCTCTAATGAACTTGTATTCATGTCACAAACCTTTAATTCACAGTCTTGATTGACAGCCAAGTTACCAGGCTTCAGGTCCTGCAAAATAAAAATTTGACAAACGAAAAACATTGAGGGTGGCCCTTGCGTGCCTGAGATTAAGACATTAAGGGCAGACACAATACATAGATGTTGATTGCATATCCATATCCACTGTGGGCCTGCCCTATTTCTCTTATCGTTTATGCCCAAACAAACGCTTCCATTCACCATTAATTCCAAATAAATACGCGCATTAGTACATACATGGGTGTGTCTTTACAATTCTAGACATGCATGGAAACAGAGGCATATCAGAAAGAAGGCCTTCTCATCCTACATGTTAGGACAGGGTTAGCCATAATGACTCAATGTCTATGATTCTTTAAAATACAGTGGCTGCAGATCCGACTTTTCCCAGACCTTTTTTCCCCTACTGTACTAAACCTCCCGTATCTTCTGCACATGTACGGATAACGTTCCATTTGATCTCAATCAGTTTCATGGGGATATGCATGTAGATCATCTTGAGTTATACAGTGTTGTTTCAAAGTAGCCTTCAGTGTTGTTTTGAATGATGTACAGTGGCCGAATCGTAGAGCAGATGGTGTTAAACTGTACTATAACCTACCTGTGTATTTTGCCTAGTGGCGCACACTGTGAGTTTTGGCTATATGAGAGAAAAATGCGGTGGTGTTTTTGTCTTACAGTGATTTGATTTTTTAAGATCCCCATTAGCCGACAGCTAGTCTTACTGGGGTCAGACAAAACGAAAAACATATGACAAAAGACTTTACAATTTCCATACATTTAAAAACATTAAAACGTGGCCTCCCGAGTGGCACAGCGGTCTAAGGCACTGCATCGCAGTGCTAGAGGCGTCACTACATATCCGGGTTCAATCTTTGGGCTGTGTCATTTCGCTCGAGCGACTCCTTGTGGCGGCCAGGAGCACGCATGCCGACTTCAGTCGCCAGCTGAACAGTGTTTACTCCGACACATCGGTGCGGCTGGATTCCGGGTTAAGTGAGCAGTGTGTCAAGAAGCAGTGAGGATTGACGGGGGTCGCGTTTAGGAGGGCGCGTTTCGGAGGACGCTTGGCTCTCGACCTTCGCCTCTCCCGAGTCCGTACAGGTGTTGCAGCGATGGGACAAGATCATAACTACCAATTGGATAAAGGGGTATAAAGTACAAAAATAATGGTCACATGGGAGATATACTATGCTATTACAGCTGGTTCTGTTATGTAGAATACTATTATTATGCGATCTTGCAGACATTGATTCAGCTTTGTTCTAACTTCATGAAATGAGCACGATTTGCCAGATTAGCTTGTTCTCTACGAGTAGAGCAGAGCCTGTGCATGAAGTAGATAATAAACACATTCGCCGGATCTTCGGGACCGAAGATCTAGTGCCACAGCCTTTAAAATAACATTCTCATGAGCCACAAACGAAATAGAGCTGTTATAAGATGCTGTGGCGAGGTGTTACCAACAGCGCAGCCAACTTACCCTGTGGATGATGCCAGCTTTGTGAATGTACTGCCATGAAAACAGAGAAGACATCATTATTAAGCGCTATGATTAAGCACTGCAACGGTAATTAACTAAGCGTAACATTTAATTGAATAGAAACAGAATCATGTTGCAAAAGATTTGCAGCACCAGAATCCACATTTCTTTTAAGACTTTTTTTGTGCACAAACAAGCTCACCCTGAGTCCACACAGCATCTGATAGACAAGGAACTGCACTCTGTCTTCAGTGAGAAGTCCTTTGACTTTGGAGAGGTCGGTGAACATGTAAGGCA
Source organism: Oncorhynchus keta (assembly GCF_023373465.1). Lineage (NCBI taxonomy): Eukaryota > Metazoa > Chordata > Actinopteri > Salmoniformes > Salmonidae > Oncorhynchus > Oncorhynchus keta. The sequence continues at coordinate 36,637,223 of NC_068448.1, read as the reverse complement.
TCACCAGGTAGCTGTGGACAGACAAATCACTCCATCTATCGAACTCCTCAACACCTATATGGACTTAAAAATGACACCCGAGTTGCATTCAGTGGTGTACAATTTTACAGAATCACCCGACAGAAATAGTACTAGAACAGACATGCTTTTGTCATATAAGAGAGGGAATCACGTCAGCTCAGCACAATATGCATCTGCAACATTCAGAATGCTGCTCCCTTCTCTACGTTGAGCCTAGGTCATAGGGAGTTGAATTAACTTTTAACAAGGCACACCTGTTAACAGAAATGCATTCCAGGTGCCTCATGAAGCTGGTTGAGAGAATGCCAAGAGTGTGCAAAGCTGTCATCAAGGCAAAGGGTGGCTACTTTGAATAATCTATTTCATAGTTTTGATATCTTCACTATTCCACAATGTAAAAAAATACATTTAAAAAAACCTTGAATGGCTGGGTTTCTGTATAGCACATTGAGATATCAGCTGATGTAAGAAGGGCTTAATAAATACATTTGATTTGAATAAGTAGGTGTGTCCAAACTTTTGACTGGTACTGTATATGAGCCCCGCCAAATCACCAAAGCCATTCTCTGCCTCTGACTGCAATAGGCATTACTCTGTGTCTGATATCACTATGGTCCTTCTGTAGCTCAGTTGGTAGAGCATGGCGCTTGTAACGCCAGGGTAGTGGGTTCAATCCCTGGGACCACCCATACGTAGAATGTATGCACACATGACTGTAAGTCGCTTTGGATAAAAGCGTCTGCTAAATGGCATATATTATTATTATATATTACTATGGTAAATACTCACAAATCTGTGAATTCATCAAGCCCAGCAGCAGGAGTAAACACATCCAGAAGCCCTATCACCTGAAGGAAGTTTGCATATGAGAGAAGAAAAACAAGTTGTAAATCCCACGAGAGGGATAGAGGGAAATGGCTACTGCCATCTTATGCCAGCTATCGCTATTAGACGGATATTGTATGTCAGCTTTGTGTGCCAGTGTCTTGGATCAGTTTGCTGATTAGGTTATGTAAAATCTGTGAAGAGCAACACATCGTGGGTGGGGATATGTGAGTCAAGGAGACTGGAGGGATAGAAGACAACGATAGTGCCAGGATGTGTACAGTCCAGACTCACATTTTCATGTTTCATGTGCTTGAGCAGTCGAAGCTCCCGATAAGCCCTCTTTGCAAAAATCTCAGACTGGAAAGGCCGGTGAAGCTTCTTAATGGCCACTTTCTCAGTGGTCTTCACATTTATTACCGAGCTGAGGCAGAGAAAATATTGTTATTGCATAAAATATACTCAGGAAATGTGGCATCATCCCTTAGGAGAATGATAGTTTTAAAAAATACTGGTAAATTATAAGGCCTAGGCTGCTGAATCAAAGTGATAGATTCACATTAACAGCACATGCTTTCATTTGTTCAGACAAAGACTATGCCCAACATCGTGCCTCAACATGTTCACTGAAGCACTGCAACAAGTATTGGCAGGAAAAGCCAGGCATTTGCTACTACACTATATCCGCCTACACAGTGCATTTGATTTATTGGTATTGGTGCCAATTGGTGATTCATATAAGTGTAGTGAGCGAGGTTGACAGATATTTTGTAACATTGTAGGAATTGATGCAAGTGATACAACATTTCCAGAGCAGAATAAACTCGCACTCTTTCCCTCTGTATGATTGCCCTGTCAAGTACTTAACACACCCCAGCTTTGGATAGCGCCCATCGTCAACAACTTACCATACGGAACCGTACGCCCCTGTCCCAATTTGCTTCAATCGCGTGTACTTCTCCGGCACTTCCCATATCGTGCTGTTTATCTCCTCTCGGGTGTACTGTGTCTGCGACTCCATGTTGTTGCAATATGATGAAAATATGATCCGCAAAGGAAATTTGCGCACGACTCCTTTCCCCACCTCCTACGCGCTTTCTACAACCACTTGTTAAAAAGGTCACGATATACCAGTCGATCTAATTGTCTACTCTGTCAGTTGCTCACTTAACAGTGCTGTTTGCCATGATACTTTGTTACAAGAGTTGTGGATTGAGTGACCGTATCCTCCTATTTACTATAGCCTAGCAGCAGCCTATCCCATCCTCAAAAACACATATGACGACCCAGTAATAGTAATCATCATCGTGCTGTTTGCCTGCTAGGAGATCTTGCTAAAACATGTCAGCTGCTATGACTCCGGTTTCCGCTCACACCCATACACATTGAGCTCGCCAGTTTGTAGTCATGAAACCCGGATATGCGTTACCTCTGGTTCGTTCAGCCAAAGATTATGGATATACTGGCAAGCTACTCCGCCCTAACAATGGGAGTTGTTGTCTACAAAGCGGCATGGCGGGCTGTCTAGCTCCCGACTAGCCTTTCTATGGAGTGGTGGATATCTGATTATTTTAATCAATATTTGAATATCCGAAGATGGTTGTTGACATCAACCACCTGTATTTAATGGTATGCATAACCATATCGACAACTCCGATATTTTCTCAAAGTTGCCGAGATGTCACGTGTCCTACTTGTATCAGTACACTCGTAACAACTTAAGCATTATACGAAACTTCTACTCAATCAAATAAACCTCACGTAGCAAATAAGCCATTACATTTTGTGTTTTACCAAATTCGACACCCATTGAACTCCTTACAAAAACTCATTGCTTGGTGGGCGAAACAACGAAAACCGCCACCTGCTGGAGGGAGACAGGTTTTCCGCCAAATTGGGGCCTCTTCCGCTTTCTCTCTCGTTCAGTCATCCCTATGGAAAAAATGAATGGGGAAAGAATAGGGTTTTGGAATAAACGCAGAAAATAAGGTATGAGGTTAACACAGATTTGATAAAATTTGTTCTATAAAATAGCCTAATAGCAGTCAGTTAATATAACCATTATGAACTATGAAGCCTTTATGTGCTTTTTTTATTACATAAAGGCTTCAAAATTCACAAAGTTACTTTAGCTGATGAAGATGATCTTATAGAACCACTGGTATAAAGTACTTAAGTTGTTTTTGGGGTATTTGTATTTTTCTTTACTATTTATATTTTGGACAACTTTTACTTTACTACATTGCTAAAGAAAATGTATGTTTTACTCCATACATTTTCCCTGGCACCCAAAGTACTATTTTGAATGCCTAGCAGAACAGCAAAATGGTCTAATTCACGCACTTATCAAAAGAACATCGCTCGTCATCCCTACTGCCTCTGATCTGCTGGACTCACTAAACAAACATGCTTAGTTTGTAAATGATGTCTAAATGTTGGAGTGTGCCCCTGGCTGTCCTTAAATAAATAAAAAACAAGAAAATGGTGCTGTATGGTTTGCTTAATATAAGGAATTATACTTTTGATACTTAAGTATATTTTAGCAATCACATTTACTTTTGATACTTAAGTATATTTTAAACCAAAGACTTTTAGACTTTTACTGGGTGACTTTTACTTCAGTCATGTTCTACTAAGTTTTCTTTACTTTTACTCAAGTATGACAATTGGGTACTTTTTCCACCACTGAATAGAACAAAATGAATAAGATCTCCTAAGCCTGTGTTTGCCACAGACCTTTTTTCGGCGTTCATCCAAAAACCCTACAAAAATGGCATTTGTTTTCCCCATAGATTTTGTCCAACGAACCACGGCGGAGTTATCGCCTACAAAAAGGGACATGCTCAAACGTTTATTAACAACACTAGAACACTTAATGGGATATTCCTGGACTTTGGCATTGAAGCCCTTTATCTAGTACAATGACTGGAAGTTTAAGGTATCTGCTTGCAGTTACCATAGACTTCCAGTCATTGCACTATTTCTAGTTAGCAATTGCACCCCGAGACATGAAAATGGCATCCACAAGTTCATCGAACTATGGGGAAGTAGATAAAGGGCCAACATCCGGAAGTGTCTCAACACTTCCAATCATGAGTGGCCAAAAATAACCAACTGAAGCCACGCATCCATGAAACCACGCCTCCCAACCTGAGGAGGCCTTGACGTTACATTGCCTCTTAATCTCGGGTAGCCATACCTAGAAATCAAATTGTTGTCACACCTTTGGCGGTCTGGAGAATTTTCTAGGTTATTAGCCAAAATCTCTACAATGATTCACTGGCTTCCAGCAGCTATATTTTTTATTGGTTGTTACTTTTCAAGATGCCTCCCCCACATGGCTGTAGAAGGGGTGCTGTGTCTTATGTTCGTCACTGTTTTCTGACCGGGTAGGACACATTTTGCAGAGTTGTTACGTATACTAGTTTGCAACATTGCAGAAAATTGAAGAAAACCTGGAGGTAAAACATAATTCTGTTTTGCCTGAAGTGAACTTTATACACAAAATCGAGTCAATGAAGGCATTACAACTCCTCTGCTTGAACACTCTACAACAAAAAGAGACGTTATGGTGTGTGGTACTCTCAAGTGGCGCAGCGGTCTAAGGCACTGCATCTCAGTGCTGGAAGCGTCACTACAGATTCCAGGCTGTATCACAACTGTCCGTGATTGGGAGTCCCATAGGGCGGCGCACAATTGCCCCCTCTGACAATCTAGTGACTTTTCATAAAAGGATACAGACACATCTTAACTTACAAATGGGCAAATTTAGAAGTCTAAGGGGGACACTTACTCTGGTACAGTCCAATCAGTCTTAGGGCCATGGCCTTTCATACTGTAAGAAATACCAGTGTGGCTGTTATTGGTCCTTCTGTAGCTCAGTTGGTAGAGCATGGCGCTTGTAACGCCAGGGTAGTGGGTTCGATCCCCGGGACCACCCATACGTAGAATGTATGCACACATGACTGTAAGTCGCTTTGGATAAAAGCGTCTGCTAAATGGCATATATTATTATTGTGGATATATTCAATTATAACAACCATTTTGTACTCTCTGCTACTGTAGAACTACACACCTACTCATTGCAGGGTTTTTATTTATTTTGACTATTTTCTACATTGTAGAATTATCTTTATTTTTTTTATTTTGCCTTTATTTAACCAGGTAGGCAAGTTGAGAACAAGTTCTCATTTACAATTGCGATCTGGCCAAGATAAAGCAAAGCAGTTCGACACATACAACAACACGGAGTTACACATGGAGTAAAACAAACATACAGTCAATAATACAGTAGAAAAATAAGTCTATATACAATGTGAGCAAATTAGGTGAGATAAGGGAGGTAAAGGCAAAAAAAAAGGCCATGGTGGCGAAGTAAATACAATATTCATTGGCAGTCATTGGCAGCAGAGACCTGGAAGGAGAGGCGGCCAAAAGAAGAATCGGTTTTGGGGGTGACCAGAGAGATATACCTGCTGGAGTGTGTGCTTCAGGTGGGTGCTGCTATGGTGAGATAAGGGGGGACTTTACCTAGCAGGGTCTTGTAGTTGACCTGGAGCCAGTGGGTTTGGCGACGAGTATGAAGTGAGGGCCAGCCAACGAGAGCGTACAGGTTGCAGTGGTGGGTAGTATATGGGGCTTTGGTGACAAAACGGATGGAATGGTGATAGACTGCATCCAATTTATTGAGTAGGGTATTGGAGGCTATTTTGTAAATGACATCGCCGAAGTCGAGGATCGGTAAGATGGTCAGTTTTACGAGGGTGTGTTTGGCAGCATGAGAGAAGGATGCTTTGTTGCGAAAAAGGAAGCCAATTCTAGATTTAATTTTGGATTGGAGATGCTTAATGTGAGTCTGGAAGGAGAGTTTACAGTCTAACCAGACACCTAGGTATTTGTAGTTGTCCAAATATTCTAAGTCAGAACCGTCCAGAGAAGTGATGCTGGACGGGCGGGCAGGTGCAGCGATCTGTTGAAGAGCCTGCATTTAGTTTTACTTGTATTTAAGAGCAGTTGGAGGCCACGGAAGAAGAGTTGTATGGCATTGAAGCTCGTCTGGAGGGTTGTTAACAGTGTCCAAAGAAGGGCCAGAAGTACACACAATGGTGTCGCCTGCGTAGAGGTGGATCAGAGACTCACCAGCAGCAAGAGCAACATAAATGATGTATACAGAGAAGAGAGTCGGCCCAAGAATTGAACCCTGTGGCACCCCATAGAGATTGCCAGAGGCCCAGACAACAGGCCCTCCGATTTGACACACTGAACTCTATCAGAGAAGTAGTTGGTGAACCAGGCGAGGCAATCATTTGAGAAACCAAGGCTTTCGAGTCTGCCGATGAGGATGTGGTGATTGACAGAGTCGAAAGCCTTGGCCAGGTCAATGAATATGGCTGCACAGTATTGTTTCTTATCGATGGCGGTTAAGATATCATTTAGGACCTTGAGCATGGCTGAGGTGCACTCATGACCAGCTCTGAAACCAGATTGCATAGCGGAGAAGGTGCGATGGGATTCGAAATGGTCGGTAATCTGTTTGTTGACTTGGCTTTCGAAGACCTTAGAAAGGCAGGGTAGGATAGATATAGGTCTGTAGCAGTTTGGGTCTAGAGTGTCTCCCCCTTTGAAGAGGGGGATGACCGCAGCTGCTTTCCAATCTTTGGGAATCTCAGATGAGAGGAAAGAGAGGGTGAACAGGCTAGTAATAGGGCTTGCAACAATTTCGGCAGATAATTTTAGAATGAAAGGGTCTGGCTTGTCTTGCCCTGCTGATTTGTAGGGGTGCAGATTTTGCAGCTCTTTCAGAACATCAGCTGACTGGATTTGGGAGAAGGAGAAATGGGGAAGGCTTGGGCGAGTTGTTGTGGGGGGTACAGTGCAGTTGACCGGAGTAGGGGTAGCCAGGTGGAAAGCATGGCCAGCTGTAGAAAAATGCTTATTGAAATTCTTGATTATAGTGGATTTATCGGTGGTGACAGAGTTTCCTATCCTCAGTGCAGTGGGCAGCTGGGAGGAGGTGTTCTTATTCTCCATGGACTTAACAGTGTCCCAGAACCTTTTTGAGTTTGTGTTGCAGGAAGCACATTTCTGCTTGAATAAGCTAGCCTTGGCTTTATTAACTGCCTGTGTATATTGGTTTCTAACTTCCCTGAAAAGGTACATATTACGGGGGCTGTTCGATGCTAATGCAGAACGCCATAGGATGTTTTTGTGTTGGTTAAGGGAAGTCAGGTCTGGAGAGAACCAAGGGCTATATCTGTTCCTGGTTCTAAATTTCTTGAATGGGACATGCTTATTTAAGATGTTGAGGAAGGCATTTAAATAAAAAAAACAGGCATCCTCTACTGACGGGATGAGGTCAATATCCTTCCAGGATACCCGGGCCAGGTCGATTAGAAAAGCCTGCTCGCTGAAATGTTTTAGGAAGCGTTTGACAGTGATGAGTGGAGGTCGCTTGACAGCTGACCCATTACGGATGCAGGCAATGAGGCAGTGATCGCTGAGATCTTGGTTGAAAACAGCAGAGGTGTATTTAGAGGGCAAGTTGGTTAGGATGATATCTATGACCGTGCCCGTGTTTATGGCTTTGGGGTGGTACTTGGTAGGTTCATTGATCATTTGTGTGAGATTCAGGGCATCAAGCTTAGATTGTAGGATGGCTGGGGTGTTAAGCATGTTCCAGTTTAGGTCACCTAGAAGCACAAGCTCTGAAGATAGATGGGGGCAATCAGTTCACATATGGTGTCCAGAGCATAGCTGGGGGCAGAGGGTGGTCTGAGAGAGGGTGGTCGGGATATAGGAGTGGAGCTAGGCACTGCAGGGCCTGGATTCACCTCTACATCACCAGAGGAACAGAGGAGGAGTAGGATAAGGGTACGACTAAAAGCTATGTATCATCGTGAAGACATCTCAACGATGAAATAGCACATATAGAATCTAGTAGTAACGAAGAAAATGTTAAACAAATCTAAAATATATTTTAGACTTTAGATTTTTCAAAGTAGTTTGCCTTGATGACAGCTTTGCACTCTTGGTATTCTCTCAACCAGCTTCATGAGGAATGCTTTTCCAAATGTCTTGAAGGAGTTCCCACAGATGCTGAGCACTTGTTAGCTGCTTTTCCTTGAATCTGCAGTCTAATTCTGTAAGGGTCCTGTGTGTAGCTGGTGTAGAGAGTCAGGCGCAGGACAGCAGATATGAGTAATCAACGTACTTTACTCAAAAAGACAAAGTAACATCACAAGCCCACAAAGACAGACCGAAATACAATAAACAATCACACACAAACACAACATGGGAAACAGAGGGTTAAATAATAAACAAGTAATTGGTTGAGTGAAGCCAGGTGTATTAGACAAAGACAGAACAAATGGAAAATGAAAAGTGGATCGGCGGTGGCTAGAAAGCCGGTGACGCCAAACGCAGCCCGAACGAGGAGAGGGACCGACTTCGGTGGAAGTCGTGACAGTACCCCCCTTGACGCACGGCTCTAGCAGCGCGCAGACACCGACCTCGGGGTCGACCCGGAGGATTAGGCGCAGGCCGATCCGGATGAAGACGGTGGAAATCCCGCAGCAACGAAGAGTCCAGGATGTCCTCCACCGGCACCCAGCATCTCTCCTCCGGACCGTACCCCTCCCACTCCACGAGAGACACCTCGAGTCCAGGATGGTTTGAACAGCATACGCCGGGATTAATACGATAATCAGGGGGAAGCTGTAACCTGTAGCATATCTCGTTCAGTCACCTCAGGACTTTAAATGGCTCCACAAACCGCGGACCCAGCTTCCGGCAGGGCAGGCGGAGGGGCAGGTTTCGGGTCGAGAGCCAGACCCGGTCCCCCGGTGCGAACACCGGGATGGTGTATTGCTGTGGTAGCCATGCTGGTGAAGTGTGACTTGAATTCTAATTAAATCACAGACAGTGACACCAGCAAAGCACCCCCTGACCCTCACACCTCCTCCTCCATGCTTTATGGTGGAAAATACACATGTAGAGATCATCCGTTCACCCATACCGCGTCTCACAAGACAAGGTGGTTGGAACCAAAAATCTCAAATTTGGACTCCAGACCAAAGGACAATTTTCCACTGGTCTAATGTCCATTGCTCGTGTTTCTTGGCCCAGGCAAGTCTCTTCTTATTATTGGTGTCCTTTAGTAGTGGTTTCTTTGCAGAAGTTTGACCATAAAGGCCTGATTCACACAGTCTCCTCTGAACAGTTGATGTTGAGATGTGTCTGTTACCTGAACTCTGTGAAGCATTTATTTGGGCTGCAATTTCTGAGGCTGGTAACTCTAATGAACTTATCCTCTGCAGCAGAGGTAACTCTGGGTCTTCCTTTCCTGTGATCTGTGTGATCTTCACGTCATAAAGTAATGATGGACTGTTGTTTCTCTTTACTTATTTGAGCTGTTCTTGCCATAATATGGACTTGGTATTTTACCAAATAGGGCTATCTTCTGTATTCTACCCCTACCTTGTCACAACACAACAGATTGGCTGAAACGCATTAAGAAGGAAAGAAATTCCACAAATTAACTTTTAAGAAGGCACACCTGTTGAAATTCATTCCAGTACCTATAATGTAAATGTAAATGTACCTCATGATGCTGGTTGAGAGAATGCTAAGAGTGTGCAAAGATGTCATCAAGGCAAATGGTGGCTATTTGAAGAATCTCAAATATAAAATCTATTTTGATTTGTTTTAACACTTTTTTGGTTCCCAAATGATTCCATGTGTGTTATTTCATATTTTTGATGTCTTCACTATTATTTTACAATGTAGAAAATAGTTTAAAAAATTAAGAAAAACCATTGAATGAGTAGGTGTTCTAAAACTTTTCACCAGTGGTGTACATGCAGGTAGAGTTATTAATGTGACTATGCATAGATAATAATAGAGAGTAGCAGCAGTGTAAATGAGGGGTGGGGGCAATGCAAATAGTCTGGGTAGCCATTTGATTAGATGTTCAGGAGTCTAATGGCTTGGGGTAGAAGCTGTTTTGAAGCCTCTTGGGCCTAGACTTGGCGCTCTGGTACTGCTTGCTATGCTGTAGCAGAGAGAACAGTCTTTGACTAGAGTAGCTGGAGTCTGACAATTTTAGGGCCTTCCTCTGACACAACCTGGTATAGAGGTCCTGGATGGCAGGAAGCTTGGCCCCAGTGATGTACTGGACCCTACGCACTTCCCTCTGTAATACCTTGTGGTCAGAAAGTGAGCAGTTACCATACCAGGCAGTGATGCTCTCGATGGTGCAGCTGTAGAACCTTTTGAGGATCTGAGGACCCATGTCAAATCTTTTCAGTCTTCTGAGGGGTAATAGGTTTTGTCGTGCCCTCTTCACGACTGTCTTAGTGTGCTTGGACCATGTTAGTTTGTTGGTGATGTGGACACCAAGGAACTTGAAGCTCTCAATCTGCTCCACTACAGCCCTGTCGATGAGAATAGGGGCATGCTCGGTCCTCCTTTTCCTGTAGTCCATGATCCTCTCCTTTGTCTTGATCACGTTGAGGGAGAGGTTGTTGTCCTGGCACCATATGGCCAGGTCTCTGACCTCCTCCCTATAGGCTGCCTCGTTGTTGTCGGTGATCAGGCATACCAATGTTGTGTCATCGGCAAACTTAATGATGGTGTTGAAGTCATGCAGTCATGAGTGAATAGGGAGTACAGAAGAAGACTGAGCATCAGCGTGTCGGATGTGTTGTTACCAACCTTTACCACCTGGAGGCGGCCCGACAGGAAGAACAGAATCCAGTTGCAGAGGGAGGTGTCCCAGGGTCCTTGGCTTAGTGTTGAGCTTTGAGGGCACTATGGTGTTGAACGCTGAGCTGTAGTCAATGAATAGCATTCTCACATAGGTGTTCCTTTTGTCCAGGTGGGAAAGGGCAGTGTGGAGTGCAATAGAGATTGCATCATCTGTGGATCTGTTGGGGCAGTATGCACATTTGAGTGGGTCTAGGGTTTCTGGGATAATGGTGTTGATGTGAGCCATGACCAGCCTTTCAAAGCACTTCATGGCTACAGACGTGAGTGCTACTGGTTGGTAGTCATTTAGGCAGGTTACCTTGGTGTTCTTGGGCACAGGGACAATGGTGGTCTGTTTGAAACATGTTGGTATTACAGACTTAGACAGGGAGAGGTTGAAAATGTTGGTGAAGACACTTGCCAGTTGGTCCTCGCATGCTTGGAGTACACATCCTGGTAATCCGTCTGGCCCGATGACCTGTTTTAAGATCTTGCTCACATCGGCTATGGATAGCGTGATCACACAGTCGTCCAGAACAGCTGGTGCTCTCATGCATGCTTCAGTGTAGCTTGCCTCGAGGTGAGAATAAAAGGCATTTAGCCCATCTGGTAGGCTGGAGTCACTGAGCAGCTCACGTCTTGGTTTTTCTTTGTAGTCCCTAATAGTTTGCAAGCCCTGCCACATCCGATGAGCTTCGGATCCGTTGTAGTACGATTCGATCTTAGTCTTAGTCTTGTATTGACGCTTTGCCTGTTTGATGGTTTGTCAGGGGGCATAGATGTATTTCTTATAAGCGGTAGCTCTAACCTTAAGCTCAGTCCGGATGTTGCCTGTAATCCATTGCTCCTGGTTGGGGTATGTTCATACGGTCACTGTGGGGACGACGTCATCAATGCACTTATTGATGAAGCCAGTGACTGATATGGTGTACTCCTCAATGCCATTGGAAGAATCTCGTAACATATTCCAGTCTGTGCTAGAAAAACAGTCCTGTAGCTTAGTATCTGCTTCATCTGACCACTTTTTTATTGACTGAGTCACTGGTGCTTCCAGATGTAATTTTTGCTTGTAAGCAGGAATCAGGAGGATATAGTTATGGTCAGATTTGCCAAATGGAGGGTGAGGGAGAACGCGTCTATGTGTGTGAAGTAAAGGTGGTCTAGAGTTATGAATAAGAGGCTGCTGTTCTATCCTGCCGATAGTGTAAAACCCAAAAGCTGTATGTATGCTGTTCATGTCGTTGTTCAGCCACAACTTGGTGAAACATAAGATATTATAGTTTTTAATTTCCTGTTGGTAGTTTAATCTTGCTCGTAGGTCATCGATTTTATTTTCATATGATTGCATGTTTGCCAATAGAACGGATGCAGTGGGGGTTTACTCACTCGCCTTCGTATTTTCAGAAGGCAGCCCGACCTCCGCCCCCTTTTTCTCCATCTTCTCTTCATGCAAATTACTGGGATTTGGGCCTGTTCCCAAGAAAGCAGTATATTCTTCACGTCGGACTCGTTAAAGCAAAAAGCTTCTACCAGTTTGTGGTGAGAAATCGCTGTTCTGATGTCCAGAAGTTATTTTCGGTCATAATAGATGGTAGCACCAACATTATGTATAAAATAAGTTTAAAAATAAGTTACAAACAACTAAAAAAAAATCTATTAACGAAATAACACAGTTGGTTAGGAACACGTAAAACGTCAGCCATCCTCCCCTGCGCCATGACACAGATACATCAATATAGTCTGCGGTACTTAATGACATGTTATGAATAACACTGTGTACAGGCAGCAATTCTGAGCAGTTGCCAAGAGGATTCAGTCTCCTCTTGATATAGTTCAGATATTGAACACAAGATGGAGACAAAGCATTAAATAACATTATGGGTGGTCTCTTACTCTGAATAAATCTCTCTCTCTGTGTGTGTGTGTGTGTGTGTGTGTGTGTGTGTGTGTGTGTGTGTGTGTGTGAGAGAGAAGGGGGGGGGACAGTGAGGAAGAGAGATCATTATCTGATGACCCATTTAGAAGGTTGAACTTAGACATTCTTTTTCTGATGTAGAATTGTATATACACTTACGGTATACCCATTTACAGCCAGTTAAGTTATCTTGCTTTTATAACTAGATACATGTAAGCCTGTAGCAGTTTAAATAATTCAGTTAGCCTTTAACTGAGATGTTTCAGCAATAATTCAGTAATGTAAACAGAGGAAATATATCCAGTACCAGTCAAAAGTTTGGATACACCTACTCATTCAAGGGTTTTTCTTTATTTTGACTATTTTCTACATTGTAGAATAATAGTGAAGACATAAAAACTATGAAATAATACATATGGAATCATGTAGTAACCAAAAAAGTGTTAAACAAATCTAAATATATTTTATATTAAAGAATCTTCACAGTAGCCACCTGGAATGCATTTCAATTAACAGGTGTGCCTTGTTCAAAATTATTTTGGGGGAATTTGTTTCCTTCTTATTAATGCATTTGAGCCAATCAGTTGTATTGTGACAAGGTAGTGGTGGTATACAGAAGATAACCCTATTTGGTAAAAGACCAAGTCCATATTATGTCAAGAACAGCTCAAATAAGCAAAGATAAATGACAGTCCATCATTACTTTCAGACATGAAGGTCAGTCAATACGGAACATTTCAAGAACTTTGAAAGTTTCTTCAAGTGCAGTCGCAAAAACTGACTCTCATGAGGACTGCCACAGGAAAGGAAGACCCAGATTTACCTGCTGCAGAGAACAAGTTCATTAGAGTTAAATGCACCTCAGATTGCAGCCCAAATAAATGCTTCACAGGGTTCAAGTAACAGACACATCTCAACATCAACTGTTCAGAGGAGATGGTGTGAATCAGGTCTTCATGGTCAAATTGCTGCAAAGAAACCACTACTAAAGGACACCAATAATAAGAAGAGACTTGCTTGGGCCAAGAAACATGAGCAAGACCGGTGGAAATCTGTCCTTTGGTCTGATGAGTGCAAATTTTAGAATTTTGGTTCTACCCGCCTTGTCTTTGTGAGACGCAGAGTAGGTTAACGGATGATCTCCGCATGTGTGGTTCCCACCATGAAGCATGGAGGAGGAGGTGTGATGGTGCTTTGCTGGTGACACTGTCAGTAATTTATTTAGAATTCAAGGCACACTTAACCAGAATAGAATAGCTACCACAGCATTCTGCAGCGATACGCCATCCCATCTGGTGTGTGCATCGTGAGACTATCGTTTTTTTTTTGTAACAGTATTTTTATTGGAATTTCACAATTTTCACCCATATTAAGAGATACAACAACAGAGACAAAGCACACAGAAAAAAAACAAGAAAAACAGCACCCACTTACACATATCTACGCGTATATATACACACATACACACATATATATATATATATATATACACACACACACACACACACACACACACACACACACACACACACACACACACACACACACACACACACACATACACACACATACATATATCTACATACACTCATGCATATACACACATATACGCGTACGCACACACACACATACACACCCATACATACGTACACCATTTTCCTCTTCCCGCTCGGTGCTTCTCTCACCCCATCACCATCATTGCATCTCTCAATACATACATTTTAAACAAACTTACAAACAGAAATTAAACAAAAAAGCTCAGTTTAAACCAAGAGGTTAGGTTCCACACATGGAACGTACAGTGTAGTTCTGAAATACATAGATCCCTGCCATTCTAAGAGAATCCTTGCAGCATAATAGCTGATACCTCAGGTTCTAGGTAATTTATTTAGATAAGGTTCCCATACTTTGTAGAACTGGTCTGTTTTAGAATGCAATGTACATGTCAGATATTCCAGCGGCACCCGTTGAAATAGTATTTTAGGCCAATCTTTAATTGAAGGAACCTTATCACTAATCCACTGTAAAATGATGTTTTTCGTCGCTGTGAAGGCAAGGATGTTGTAAAGCCTCCTTTTACCCACAGAAGTAACATGCCTACTAGGGAGACCTAACAGTAAAGAAACTGGGTCCAATTCTAGATCAACCCCTAGGATCTTTTTAATTTCTTGCAGAACACCAGACCAGTATCTTTGTATTTTGGTACATGACCATAAACAATGTGTTAGGGTGCCTGTATCAGTTTTGCATTTAAGACACTGAGGGTAAGAGGAAGTGGGGCTAAAAGCATGTCTGCGATTTGGGGATATATGCAATCTGTGTATTATTCTTAATTGGATTGCTCTAGTACGATTACATATTTTGTTTTTGCATATCTCCAAATGTCCTCCCACATCTCTTCGTCAATAGTAACAGACAATTATTTCTCCCACACTTGTTTCACCCTCTGTGTGTTGACAGCAGAAATGGACCTTAAAGTATCATAAAACAGACTTACAGACATTTTCCTTTGTGGGAAAAAAAAGCATTCTTTCAATGACAGACACATCAGGGTTACCAATTAATGTGGTGCTCTTCAGAATATAATGTCTTACTTGTAGGAAGCGGAAAAAGTCCTGCTTTGGGAGTCGATATTTCTCGACCATCTGCTCAAATGACAACAAAATCTTATCGGCAAATAAGTCATTTAGCCTGCGTATGCCCTTATTATGCCAAAAGTTAAAGCCAGCATCCAGCAATCCTGGACTGAAATCTGGGTTGTTAAGAATTGGGGTAAGAGCAGAGGTTAGTCTGGACCTTCCCAGGAAGCGGTGAACTGACCTCCATACTTTGAGTGTGTTAAGTGTAACGGGATTATTGCAGTGATCTTCTACAGACTTGAAACTTATGAAAAATAAAAGATCCTGTAAGGGTTATTTTGAAAGAGAAGTCTCAATGTCTAACCAAATAGAGGAGTCATCATGTGTGATCCAGTCAGAAATATAACAAAGGTGGGCACACCATTGATAGAACCTGATATTGGGCAGGTCCAAGCCGCCCATAGAACTTGGCAGCTGCAATATTGCCATGTTAAGTCTTGGCTTGCGTTTACTCCATATAAAGGAACTTAGCCATCCATTTACATCCTTTATTACCTTATAGGAGAGTAATACTGGGATCATTTGGATTGGGTAAAGTAGTCTAGGTAAAATGTTCATTTTCAAGATGGATATTCTACCCAACCAAGAAATCGGGAGAGAGTTCCAGCGCTCCAGATCCTGTCTTATTGTATCAAACAAGGGAACAAAATTGGCTTTGTACATTTGCTGGAATTTAGGAGTTACAAATATACCCAGATACATGAAACCTGAGGGAGACCATTTAAAAGGGAAGGAGGGAGAAGTATTAGGTACAGAGTGTAGGCTACCAAGTGGCATAGCCTCTGACTTAGTTAGGTTCATCTTGTAGCCTGAGAATTCGCTGAATAATTCAATACTATTAATAAGAGATGTAATTGAAGTCTCGGGACTAGAGATGAATATCAGGACATCATCAGCATACAAGCTTATTTTATGGTGACTATCATGTGTTATTCAAACAGGACAATGACCCAACACAAGGAAAAGCAGCCAACAAGTGCTCAGCATGTGGGAACTCCTCCAAGACTTTTGGAAAAGCATTCCAGGTGAAGCTGGTTGAGAGAATGCCAAGAGTGTGCAAAGCTGTCAAGGCAAAGGGTGGCTACTTTGAAGAATCTAAAATATATTTTTATTTGTTTAGCACTTTTTTGGTTACTACATGATTCCATATTTGTTATTTCATAATTTTGATGCCTATACTATTATTCTACAATGTAGAAAATAGGAATAATAAAGAATAACCCTTAAATGAGTAGGTGTGTCCACACTTTTGACTGTTACTGCATGTTACAAAAAGTTATTTTAAATAATTGATTTCAACGTAGAAAATAGTACAATTAAAAAACCCTTCAAATCATATCAAATACATTTTTATTGGTCACGTACACATGGTTAGCAGATGTTAATGAAAGAGTAGCGAAATGCTTGTGCTTCCAGTTCGGACCGTGCAGTTATATCTAACAAGTAGGCTTAGGCTATTTTTATGTGCAATTGTGTATTTAGAATCAGAAACATGACATTATGGTCTCTCTGGCACTACAGGTCATATGACCACTGGGCACCTCATTTGGACTGCACTGGCTGCTGTAAAAGAATCAGTGAGAGATTCTGAGAAGTAGAAGATAACTTACATTCAGCTAGACTTACGTTCTATATATTCTGATGACAGTATAATCCTTTTCGATTGCGCTTGTCATTTTCACTCTCACTACTCAGCTTCACTCATGTTGTATGAGGTTCTGGTTCACACACCAGACTAATTAGTCCCTATCCCAATATCCTTTTGCTATATGAAGCTTTACAAAGCGGTCACCTGCTACGGTTTTGTTAAAAAGCTGAGAGCAAAATGGAAAGAGAGAGAGAGATACAGGTTGATTGAGAAGGTAGCCCACCTTTTCAAGAAAGGTCACAATGAGAGGAAGACATCCATTCTCTACAGTACATGCCAAGGGGCCACAGCCCCTAATGAGGCTTCCCAAATAAATTAAAGGTGTCCTCTCAAAGGCGCTCCTCTCGTTCGCTACTTAAAGATAATTAATTATTGGTATCAAATCAATGATTCTATCGCTCAGTGCCTCTTGGTTAAGGCGGTGCAGACAGGTACAAGTGTTAATCCCAAATGGCAGGCTATTTACTTCGTGCACTACTTTTATCGAGGCCCAACAGAGGAGTGCACTATGTATAGGTAACAGGGTGCCATTTGGGACACACAGGGAGACAGTGGCATTTAGATCTGATTAATGAAGTGAACTTCCCTACAGCCTCCGCGGTGTCACCGAAAATCTATCCCATTTCAAAGTGACCTCGGGGTTCGAGGGAACAGTTTATGCACTCAGCATCCAAATGCACGAAACATTAGCCTCCATAGCGGGTAGCTATGATTGTTGTCTTGCTGCAGAAGCAAATTATTTGTACTTGTTTTCATTAATCCGGTTGTTTTTGTGTGTGTAAAGTACGTTGGATTTAAAAATATAAAAAAATCTGACATGCCTTATGGAAACAGCTAACGTCATTCAAGTTTCCAAATGTCAACAAAACACACTAGACACGATGGGATCGTCTAAAATGAATTATGCGAGAAATGGCAGTGGAAATTACTTGATGCCTAAATATTTATTAAATAACCATCCTATCAAAGTCAATTTGGAGTCGAGGTGATATGTTGTGTGGTCCTCCCACTACGACTCGGGAAAGAATGCAGTTTATTAGGTTACAGATTAAATAAATGAAACTTCACAGGGTGGTGAAAGTGCAAGGTGATGAGCTTGATGCTCATATTCTGGTGACATATGCTTGGCTGACGTTTTACCAATAATCACTCTGTTGTCTGTAATTATGTAGGCTAACCTACCTGCAGAGTGGGCACATTCACTATATAACACCATTGAGACAAAACCATCAGTGTAGTTGAGCATGTGATGGAAACCCATTTATGCCGTCTTTTCTATTCGGTACTTAGGAATTTAACCGCAAAAGTTATTTGGATGTGCACTACGTCAAATGAACAGTCTTATCTGCAGTAAGTCAATTTGATGGAAAATGTGCGTATTGTTTTATACCGATTTTAGAATATTTGCATGTAAAGCTGCTCGCCAATTGGAATGGAAACCTAGCTACGGACATAATACGAGGCAAGCTATAATGACACTTATACCAATTCAAATTACTTCTCGGTCTATGAAGGGATGATGATTAAAGATGATACATATAAAGGCTATTTGTAGGTCTTCTAAGAAGACTTTAGTTAAACAGTACTTAACATGCATTCAACAGGGCCCTGTAGAACAATTTGACCATTTCCACGTCTCATATCGGTATAATATGCACTGGGCATGAATGGTTGAGTACCATCTAGAAAAAATGACTCCCCCGTCTTGCACATATTTCAATAATTGTAATCGATGAATATTTGGTTATAGAGGGATAACAAAACACACGTTGTACGAACAAACTTTAAGGTCACTCACAATTCCACTAAGAACCGGTGTCAGAGATAAGAAAACGCTGGTTCTTATGTGGCCCAGTGCAATTTCAGGAAGGATGAACGACACAGGAAAGTTTAACAATACTTTATTTGTAAAATGTAGGAAGTAGCTCTTAAAAATGGTGGTACAAAAATGCGCAATGTCTCTTAAAATATATATATATTTTTAAATCAAAAATAGCATTTCCTCCCCAAAAAAATGAACGACTGCGTAAAATCCCAAAATAAATATTAAATTTCCAACAGTCAATACTCATCCACATGTCGCCTCTGTCGACTGTTCCTCCACTTTTGGTGACGCCCTTTCTCCTTTGAATTTCTTTCTCAACTCACATTCGTACTCTGGAAGAAGGCAGTGTAACGTTTGGTTTTTCACCAACAAAGAATTCAGCAGGAGAAGTTCCACCCCATTAGTTTTCAATGAGGGCACGCAGAGAAACGTGTTGGGGATTGTGGCGAGAAACCTTCTAGCGGAGCAGTAGAAAAAGTTGAGCTCTGCTCTATTTTATGCGAAGCGTTGTCAAGAAGATGCCTCGCCTCTGGTCTAAAACCCACTGTAAGTATCCGAATCAGATTGGTAGCACAGCTTACCAGGCGACACCAACACTATCAACACACGAGTTATCACCCACTCTTCGTTACACTAGTCTGTTTGCCTTCTTTGCCTACCTGGCCAGACAATAGCATGGCTCACTCTTGAGGAGGCCCTACTGTGCTGCTTTACTCAGCCTTGCAGCCATGTACTTAACTTAGCTGGTCCATCGTTTGTCTAATTTGCTCATTCATGTTGGTCGTGGAGTAGTGCATGAGAGATTTTAGCATACCACTCTTTTTTTAGGGGGGGCTATATGCCCACTAGTAAATCAATAAATTCCAATTGGTTGTGTGGTCTGAAATGTGTTCCTGTGTATGGTCTCCTGTTTGTTTGTTTGTGTGTGGTTGTGTGTGTGTGTGTGTGTGTGTTGGCGAGCATGTGTCACAGTGTGTTAGCATCCAAGGGAGAAAACGTGTTACTTCCGCTTGTCATCCTCCTCTCGTCCGCTGTCAGGCGTGAGGAGACAGTGATGCAATGCGTCCCGCTCCCTGTCCCAGAAGCCCTGTCACCTGAAGGAAGTGGCATTAACTACCCTGGACAGCCAGCCACCACTGGTAGTTCTACTACTCACATTAGACTCGACTCTTGTTCTCCCTTCCTCTCTCTCTCTCACCCTCCCTTGCTTTTTCACTATTGTCCCCCCTCTCTCTCTCCCTCCCTCCCCCATCTATCTTTCTCTCCCCATCTATCCCGTTGCTCTCCCTTCTGTCCCACTCCACCCTCCTTCCCCTCTCCATCCCCCTCTCTGGTCCTGTCCAATGGCCCAAAACACACAAGTTTTGAATGGCATAGAGAGAGAGCCAACTGTCATCATTTATCATAGTTAACATTAGATTTGCTAATGATGAATCATCTTTATCCAACATAATAAATATGATATGCAACAATAGTGCGTCAGCACATTAAACACATGTGGCACATCTTGCTCCAAATCAAAGGTTACAACATCACATATCCATCGAGATGTGTGCCTCAAGAAAAGAAAAGAAAAACAGATCCCTGCAATAACATGTGAACAGCAGGCAGCACCCAGTCAAGATAATTCACTGATATGCCATTCACTCCCATGAATGACAAATAGTAGTTTTATTATCTCACATTTACATTCCAGATGTGCCTTGCTTTATTACACACTTTCTCTTCTTCTCCTGCTATCAAAGTGTTGCATCATTAAGCGGGATAATGCCATTTTTACAAAGCTGACAGACTCTTTTGTTTTTGTTTTACAATTCATTTTATGAGCACCAGGGCTGCTGTTGTGGAATCGTGATGAAACCATATGGAGACTGGGCGGCGTAAATGACTTCTTAGGAGTGCAGCGAGATGTGAAGGACGGACTGACAGGAGACGGGAGCGCGGCGAGCACACTAATGAGCTACATGCTTCACACCGAGACACGGGGGAGAGAGAGAACGAGAGTGAGAGAGAGAGAGAGAGGTGGAGGGAGGAGGGAAAGGGGTAGTGAGAGGAGGACAGAAAAAAAGATGGAGAGAAGAGAGGGGGATGAGGATGAGAGTGAGTGGTGGAGAGAAGGGGTGAGAAAGAAAGGGGGAGAGAAGAAGAGAGAGATGGGATGGAACAGTAAAGTTTGTTAGTTGTGTGGGCCTGCCATTTCGCAACATGAGCATCCAACAAAATACCTTTGAGACTTTAAGTGCATTATGTTTTGTCTCTGTAAAGTGTTAATGCTACCTGTATAGTTGGGAACGGGTTGTTAAAAGAGAAGTTATACTATATAGCCATCTCATGCTAAATATAGGTGAGTGATGAGTAGTCACAGAATCTGGCCGAAAGACTAGTGTAATGAAGAGTGGGTGGTAATGGGTGTGTTGATTGTGTTTGCTCTTAGTGGAATAGTGAGTGACCATAACGTGTGTGTGTGTGTAGCGTGTGTGTTTGTTATCCATCTGTCACCAAATATTTATCTTTAAAAAATTAATTAGATATGTGCCATACAGGCGGAGTAATTTTTTGATCAATAATACCATTTCTGTTTGAAGCCGTCTCCTCTGAGCTGATGAATGTAGCCATTTAAATCTCTCTCTCTTCCTGTTTTACTGGCGATAAGAGTTCATTACTACAAGGACTCTCTTATTCACTCATTAATGTAGAAGTCCTCCATTTCAAGCCAGAGAGCTTGGCTAAGTCGCAAATTGCTTGTCCCCGTAATACTTTATTAGGATCTGTAAGTGGGCACTCTCTCTTTTAAACTCACTTTCAGTAGAACTCAGTCAATCAATCACATACTCGGTCTCTCGCTCGCTTGTGCCCACGCACGGACACGCATAAACACACGTGCACGCACACACAGACACATGCACGCACAGACACATGCACGCACCTCTTAATCGGTGACTGCTGTAGACCAGGAACACCACATGGTGCTATCCTTTCCCTCTTTCCTCTGCACATTGTGATGTCATCAGAGAGAGAGAAAGCAAGAGAGAGGAAGAGAGGGAAATGCCAAGGGCTTCAGCTAGATTTTGACAGAGTATGGGGGGATTCTAATGTAGTTGGGATTAAATGGCATATTTCTGTCAACAACTTGAGGCAGGCTGCTGTAAGTGATGAAACACAAAGCTAAGACAATGGAACAGATTAAGATCAGGGGCCTTTATGTGCACCACCTTGCAATGATCATGACTCACTGGAAATTGAGTCAAGACTGATGGACAGATGGATGATGACGAACTGAAAAGGTAGCACTTTTGGAAAACCTTTTGTTTTGGTTCCAGCTAGAACCTTTTCACCCAATGCAGAACCCTTTCAGAACCCTTTGATGAAACAATCAACACGCGTGATAGTCAGTAGAAAAGTTTGTCCGCATGGGTGAGAGCGGATGTTCAATTGAAGCGGAAGCTATACCGTTTTATGAGTTGTCACCGCCATGTCAAAATTCCAAATCTTCTATCTATGGCAATGATCTGTCCCTGTCGGTGTCTAGATTCAACTGGGGAGAGGGTGAGCTGACAAAAGAGAGTGCCAGGTACTGCACACGCTTTGATCCCATAGTGTGGGAGGATGGTGGGATCTCCTCGGATACAAAATGGACTCCCTGCGGTCTCAATTACCCAGCAACCCATTGATATTATGGCTGCCTCTTCTCTCCACCGTGCTACAGCAACACCAGGACTGCTCAGGCTCACTCATTGACTCCGCCACTATACCACAGAGATCAAACACACTCAGTATTTCATGATAGTGGATCTCCTGAAGGAATTGGTGATGACTAATACTGCTGCTCATCATCGTCTCACTGCTCAGCCCAGATAACTTCGACTGACCCGAGGTGCATCAGAAGCAACAACTGATCACAATTATCCAGAACCTGGAAGGAAGATACCATCAAAGTAATGTTTTGATGTTTTTTTGACAGAACATACACGACCAACAACCAAAACATATCAGGGTTTTTAATAGTTTTGGACAACACTGGGGTTTAGATAACTCAACTGACTTGTGTAACAGGGTAGATTCTGTCCATTCCTCACTGGGCTCGAACCAGAAATCTCCTGTTCCTAACAATAACTCAGCACTCTAGTCAACGTTACTTGTCATACAGCAAAAGACTTGGCCTTCGCGGAGCAAGGGAAACAACTACTTCTTAGTCTCAGAGCTGGTGATGTCTCCTATTGGACGCTACCACTGCACACACAGCTAACTTTACAAGCCATGACACGTTATCTGCTACACTTGAATTTCTCATGATCTCTTTATGCTGCTTAGTGGTTATTTTCTACTCCAACTCTATGTGATATAAAATAATTGCAGATATGGACTTTCAAAGGAGTACTTACACTGAGAACACTTGAAGGTCAAGTGAGAGTGTGGGGAAGCCATTTTAAGTCCTTATTGAAAATAATTTATACAACTTTGGTCTGTGAGGCTTTTCAGAGATAAAATTGTCATGCTAATTCATTTTGATTGCTACATTGGAGTGGCTAAACAAAATGAATCACTGGGCCAGATGCGACCACTGAGGCGTAAAGGGGATATTTCATAGTGAATTAGCCTGATCGACTTGTGGCATGGATCTTTGTGCATTTCTGATCAAATATTCACACATGAGAAATTGCGAACCATATTTTTTTTGAAGCATTAATTTGGATGTTGAATAATTGCCCCATGAGAACTCCGAGAAGGCTGTAATGTTGAATTAACTTTCTGAGTGAAAAGAATATGAAATGATGCTGTAACAAGTATGGATACTCTACAAGTTGGAAGTTTACATACACTTAGGTTGGAGTCATAAAAACTCGTTTTACAACTACTCCACAAATTTCTTGTTAACAAACTATAGTTTTGGCAAGTCAGTTAGGACATCTAATTTGTGCATGACACAAGTCATTTTTCCAACAATTGTTTACAGACAGATTATTTCACTTATAATTCACTGTATCACAATTCCAGTGGGTCAGAAGTGTACATACACTAAGTTGACTGTGCCTTTAAACAGCTTGGAAAATTCCAGAAAACTATGTCATGGCTTTAGAAGCTTCTGATAGGCTAATTGACATCATTTGAGTCAATTGGAGGTGTACCCGTGGAAGTATTTCAAGGCCTACCTTCAAACTCAGTGCCTCTTTGCTTGACATCATAGGAAAATAAAAATAAATTAGCCAAGACCTCAGAAAAATAATTGTAGACCTCCAATAGTCGGGTTCATCCTTGGGAGCAATTTCCAAACGCCTGAAGGTACCATGTTCATCTGTACAAACAATAGTACGCAAGTATAAACACCACGGGACCGCACAGCCGTCATACCGCTCAGGAAGAAGACGCATTCTGTCTCCTAGAGAAGAACGTACTTTGGTGCAAAAAGTGCAAATCAATCCCAGAACAACAGCAAAGGACCTTGTGAAGATGCTGGAGGAAACAGGTACAAAACTATCTATATTCACAGTAAAACGAGTCCTATATCAACATCATCAAGGCTGAAGCCACTGCTCAAAAACCGCCACAAAAAAGCCAGACTATGGTTTGCAACTGCACATGGGGACAAAGATCATACCTTATGGAGAAATGTCCTCTGGTCTGATGAAACAAAAATGGAACTGTTTGGCCATAATGACCATCGTTATGTTTGGAGGAGAAAGGGGGAGGCTTGCAAGCTGAAAAACACCATCCCAACCGTGAAGCGTGGGGGTGGCAGCATCATGTTGTGGGGGTGCTTTGCTGCAGGAGGGACTGGTGTACTTCACAAAATAGATGGCATCATGATGTGGATATATTGAAGCAACATCTCAAGACATCAGTCAGGAAGTTAAAGCTTGGTCGCAAATGGGTCTTCCAAATGGACAATGACCCCAAGCATACTTCCAAAGTTGTGGCAAAATGGCTTAAGGACAACAAAGTCAAGGTATTGGAGTGGCCATCACAAAGCCCTGACCTCAATCCTATAGAACATGTGTGGGCAGAACTGAAAAAGCGTGTGCAAGCAAGGAGGCCTACAAACCTGACTCAGTTACACCAGCTCTGTCAGGAGGAATGGGCCAAAATTCACACAACTTATTGTGGGAAGCTTGTGGAAGGCTACCTGAAACGTTTGACACAAGTTAAACAGTTTAAAGGCAATGCTACCAAATACTAATTGAGTGTATGTAAACTTCTGACCCATTGGGAATGTGATGAAAGAAAGAAAAGCTGAACTAAATCATTCTCTCTGCTATTATTCTGACATTACACATTCTTAAAATAAAGTGCTGATCCTAAGTGACCTAAGACAGGGACTTTTTACTTGGATTAAATGTCAGGAATTGTGAAAAACTGAGTTGAAATGTATTTGGCTTCGGTGTATGTAAACTTCCGACTTCAACTGTGTATCTCTCTCTGACCCCTAGGCCTTCCTCAGGGAGAAAATATTCAAAGGAAAAATTCACTGCTCAAAAAAATTAAGGGAACACTTAAACAACACAATGTAACTCCAAGTCAATCACACTTCTGTGAAATCAAACTGTCCACTTAGGAAGCAACACTGATTGACAATACATTTCACATGCTGTTGTGCAAATGGAATAGACAACAGGTGGAAATGATAGGCAATTAGCAAGACACCCCCAATAAAGCAGTGGTTCTGCAGGTGGGGACCACAGACCACTTCTCAGTTCCTATGCTTCCTGGCTGACGTTTTGGTCACTTTTGAATGCTGGCGGTGCTTTCACCTTAGTGGTAGCATGAGTTTACTACCCACACAAGTGGCTTGGGTAGTGCAGCTCATCCAGGATGGGACATCAATGCGAGCTGTGGCAAGAAGGTTTGCTGTGTCTGTCAGCGTAGTGTCCAGAGCATGGAGGCGCTACCAGGAGACAGGCCAGTACATCAGGAGACGTGGAGGAGGCCGTATGAGGGCAACAACCCAGCAGCAGGACCGCTATCTCCGCCTTTGTGCAAGGAGGAGCAGGAGGAGCACTGGCAGAGCCTTGCAAAATGACCTCCAACAGGCCACAAATGTGCATGTGTCTGCTCAAACGGTCAGAAACAGACTCAATGAGGGTGGTATGAGAGCCCAATGTCCACAGGTGGGGGTTGTGCTTACAGCCCAACACCGTGCAGGACGTTTGGCATTTGCCAGAGAACACCAAGATTTGCAAATTCACCACTGGCGCCCTGTGCTCTTCACAGATTAAAGCAGGTTCACACTGAGCACATGACAGACGTGACAGAGTCTGGAGACGCCGTGGAGAAAGTTCTGCTGCCTGCAACATCCTCCAGCATGACCGGTTTGGCGGTGGGTCAGTCATGGTGTGGGGTGGCATTTCTTTGGGGGGCCGCACAGCCCTCCATGTGCTCGCCAGAGGTAGCCTGACTGCCATTAGGTACCGAGATGAGATGCTCAGACCCCTTGTGAGACCATATGCTGGTGCGGTTGGCCCTGGGTTCCTCCTAATGCAAAACAATGCTAGACCTCATATGGCTGGAGTGTGTCAGCAGGTCCTGCAAGAGGAAGGCATTGATGCTCTATGGACTGGCCCGCCGTTCCCCAGACCTGAATCCAATTGAGCACATCTGGGACATCATGTCTCGCTCCATCCACCAACGCCACTTTGCACCACAGACTGTCCAGGAGTTGGCGGATGCTTTAGTCCAGGTCTGGGAGGAGATCCCTCAGGAGACCATCCGCCACCTCATCAGGAGCATGCCCAGGCGTTGTAGGGAGGTCATACAGGCACGTGGAGGCCACACACACTACTGAGCCTCATTTTGACTTGTTTTAAGGACATTACATCAAAGTTGGATCAGCCTGTAGTGTGGTTTTCCACTTTAATTTTGAGTGTGACTCCAAATCCAGACCTCCATGGGTTGATAAATTTGATTTCCATTGATAATTTTTGTGTGATTTTGTTGTCAGCACATTCAACTATGTAAAGAAAAAATGTTTAATAAGAATATTTCATTCATTCAGATCTAGGATGTGTTATTTTAGTGTTCCCTTTATTTTTTGAGCAGTGTATAATCCTGAACTAAAAAGTTTAGCTCTGATTCCTTCAACTAGTCATTTTGCACCTGCTCTTTTTCTTTCTTGATAATGTATTGATCTGAATAGTTTTCTCTCTATAAGGTGATAAAAATATATTTTTTAAGAGTTGGAGACATAACATAAATTCATTCAATTAGCACAGCCCTTTGTTGCATTATAAAAAAGAAATCAAAGTTGAGAAGAAAAATCATGTTTTTGTCTTGCCAATATAATCATTCTACCACAAGTAGGGGAAAACCCCATTCCAAACCATATTGTCCTGGCCATCTAACACACAACCACCATTAGAACCACTTAGAGACCAACGACTGTGTCATACATCTCCAGACCAATTAGCAGACAGCTCTGTCAAAGTCCTCAATGGTGCATAGGGAGCAGTGTTCTGTTGGATAAGACAAGAACAGCTTTCCAGTGAGCCATCTGGACAGAGCCCACCCTGGGGACAGAGGGCAACGCATTTTGGATATCTCCTTCTACTTCTTTGTCTCTCTCGTCCGTCAGTGCCCCCACCGCTCTCCCGCTCTCTCTCTCTCTTTCTCTATCCCTCTCTTGCTCTCTTTCTCTGTCCCTCTCTCTGGTAGGCTGCATCACATAACACTTACCATGTGAGACAGAAAAAGCCTAACTGGGAAGCATCTCCCACTCACTGGCAACAAGTCGTTGACAGTATCTGTTTGATGTTACATCCCCCATGTCTATCTCTCTCTATCACTCTCCATCTTTCTGTCACTCTTTCTCCCTCCCGGTCAGTTGTGGGGCTGTTGGGACCCTTAGGGTATTGATATGAGCAGTGGGAGACTTGTGATTCGCAGACAGGCTCCCGCCTCAGTATTCAGTGAGCCTCAACCCCCCCCTCCCCTCCACACACTTTAGGCACTCCTGACACCCTCAATCTGTCACAGTTGAGAACCAAGGGACCTGCGCATCAAAATGGGCGGGCTTGGACAATGCACGGAGCTGAGAGTTGAGCTAATCGAGATTGGCATGACAAATCTCCTGGAATGACGACTTTGTTTACTTTTCAGACATTTTACAGTGGAAAATATCTATTTTGTTTGGTTTTGAAGCACTGAAAGAAAGTTTGCCCCACAGGGAAGCATGTGATGTGTTCAATCACCCATATGATGTTAGTGAACAGAAAGAGATAAAGGGAGATGGAAAGGAGAGACAGTGTTTTGGCTCTCCTGGTATTTGTGTTGCATACTACTTACAGCTATCACGTAAGCTTACACCAGAAATGAGCTCATATGGACAAGTGAACATCGCAGACTATGTTTAGCCAAAAAGAACAAGAGATCAACCTCAATTACATTCATATTCTTTGCAATTTACTCTCAGAACCTAAGTGTCAACACAGTTAGAGGGTACTTCCTGTCACCTGGTTTTAAGCAGCAGCCTATCACAATAGTTCAGTCGATCTGTGAGAGCGAGATTGACAGATTTCAGATGGATAGACACACAGGGGAACAACCATCATTAATTGACCCAAGAGTTAAATGGTGCCGCTCAACCTTTAAAATCCAATACAAAAGTCAATAGTCACACAGTGATTTAGACATCATCACTTCCATACTCCATAACCAGGCCAAATGTCACTGCGGTCCTATGGGCCACAGGACCAGTATAGGAATGTCCAGCCCAGCCTCACATCCAATTCATTCCAATATATATATACATATATTCCAATATATGTACAAAATGTATTTCAGCAGATTTTGTGCGTTT
Organism: Oncorhynchus keta; assembly: GCF_023373465.1. Taxonomy (NCBI): domain Eukaryota; kingdom Metazoa; phylum Chordata; class Actinopteri; order Salmoniformes; family Salmonidae; genus Oncorhynchus; species Oncorhynchus keta. Next base: position 36,608,819 of record NC_068448.1, on the reverse strand, counting down.
TTGTGCATTTTTGTGTGGTTCAATTCGTGCGAAAAGACACAAATTTAACCAGTAGACACACAAGCCTTTGCAACAAACATATACGAGACTATACCTTGCCCTAACCTTAACCATTCTACTAACTATACCTAACCCTAACTCCAACTGGAACATTGGCAGGCCGCGCCCGGACCCCTCCGGCCTACACACACGTGTGTGGAGTGCACCCCCTCCCTTCCCCCCTCCAGTTTCCAGTGTCAGAGATGGAAGTGGATCAACCGACTCAAAACTAGAAACCAAACTCCTAGGTTGCGCTATGCTTTCCACATCTGTTGACAAGCGGACCTAGACATCATGACCACACCACTCGTTATGGACACATGGCAACCAACCGAGGACCAAACCTGCATGAGGTGCGCAACTCAAGTGATTTTGCCTGATCCTACATCGAGTTTAAGAACAAAAATTAAATATAAACTTTCGCGTGTGTAGCCTACTGGTTAAATTTGTGTATTTTCGCACGAATTAAGAAGCACATAAATGTGTCTTTTCTCACGAATTAAGCCAGAAAAACTCACAAAAATGCACAAAATTTGCTGAAATGCATTTTGTACATATATGCACGAATTGATTGTGAGACTGTGTTGGAATGTCTAGTCCTTGACCCCCCAAAAAAACAATTGCAATACAGATTTTCCATTGGGCATGTTTTTTAGCACCCCTTCGAAGAGGTGGCATTGGAGAGTACTACAGAATGTGTGCATGAAATGTAACGTCTTCTAGGTCATTGTTGTTGTTTAGCTTATAATACATTTAATTTCTTATATAATATCTTTATTTTAACATGTGTCCTTTTCTTTAGCATAGGTCCATTAGCCGGGTCTCTTTGAAAATCAGGCCGCTTTCAGATAGGAACTTTGTGGTATTACACGAAAGACTCTTCTGTACCTCGCAAGCGTGCAACTTTCACTGGGGATGAGGGGGGTCATTGTCACGTGTGCTCCCTCTCTGGCCTTTAGGTCACCAGGCTGCTTGTTATGGCGCACACCTGTCACCATCGTTACACGCAACAGCGCATTATGACACTCACCTGGACTCCATCACCCTCTTGATTACCTGCCCTTTATATGTCACTCCCCTCGGTTTCTTCCCCAGTAGTCACTGTTTCTGTTTCATGTCTGTGCGTTGTTCGTGTTTCTCGTTTTGTATTATGTTTTCATTTATTTATTCAATTATTCAATCTTCCTGAACTTGCTTCCCGACTCCCAGCGCACACATTACAGAATGACGCCTCACCAAAGGGGAGCATCATGGAGTGTTTTTTGTTGTTTTTGTTTTGGAGGTGTTGTCAGGTCCGGGTGTCAAAACCGAGCTACCTGGGAGGCCTCAGCCGGTTTGTCGGATTCCCATGCCTCGGTGTGTTCGATGGGTTCCCCTGCCTTAGCTGGCTTGATGGGTTTCCAAACCTCAGCGGGATCGATAGGCTCCCATGCCTCAGCTAGCTCAACAGGCTGCCATGCCTCAGTGTGTTTGATAGGCTCCCTTGCCTCAGTGGGTTTGATAGGCTCCCATGCCTCAGCAGGAGGCGACCGGTCTGCTCCGGTTCCCTGGGATCTTCCCAGTGGTTGGCGTGCTACAGCCGGACCCGAACGCGCTGGGGAGGGGGTACTGTCACGTATGCTCTCTCTCCGGCGCTCTAGGTCACCATGCTCCCACGCCTCAGCTGGATCGACAGGTTTCCCGCTTCTCAGTAGAGGTGACCGCTCCGCTCCTGATCCCCGGGATCGTCATTTTGGCCGATGTCCTGCGGCCGGACTCATGTCTGCTCCCTCACCGTCCTCTAGGTCACCAGGCTGCTTGTTGAACAGAGGCAGCTGCTGTCAGCGTGTTGCGCTATTTCTTTGAGTTATAAAAGCAAGCAAAAACTGGCTACTCTTCAGTTGACTGATGTAGCTGGCTAGGTAACGGCTGCTTAACTTAAGAAAAAAAACTAAACTACTGTACTGTTTATTCCCAGTGCTGAGCAATAGCAACTGACGTTCGAGGGCGCCTGGCTGCCCATCATCACCTGTCACCGTCATTACGCGCATTCGCGCATCATTGGACTCACCTGGACTCCTTCACTTTGTTGATTGCCCACTCTATATCTGTCTGTTCCTCAGTTTGATCCCTGTCAGCATTATTGTCGTTATGTTTCCCCTATCCAGATGCTGTCCTTGTTTGTTTCATGTAGGTTATTTATTAAATGTTCACTCCCTGTACTTGTTTCTTGTTTCCAAGCTGTCCTTATAGTTAGAGAGAGAGCTGGCCAAAAGTTGGCTAATGTTAGCTTTTATTTTTGCCTCAATCACACTAGACCTGAATCAAATGATGAATCCAGCGGCAAAAGGATTGAAGAACAACAATCTGATGTTTTTTTAGTGCAATGTGAGCTTTTATTAGTCTGTATAGCAATGTAGCGTTATTGATCTGTCAATTTCCCTAGCTAATTTCCTACTTTTCACACAAACACAGTAATAAACAGCTAAACAGGCTTCACTGTCATTGTAGAAAAGGCCCATGGAGTTGGTGGAAGAATCCTTTAATTCATGGCCACTTGCTCAGCTGGGCCAGGGAGGCTTTAATTAGGTCAGGTGGAAATGTCAGACAGATCTCAACTCCATAAAAGGAGGAAATCGCCATCGTCCTATCTCGCTGCTTTCTCTTCCTTAACTCCGTCTATTCCAGAAGTTCTGTGTTTCCATGAATCCACCACAGACTACTCAGTAAATATACCACTTTATGGTTAAAGGAATTCCTGACTCAGTCTCATGCATTCCTCTGTCACCTGACCTGTGACCACCTGTTCACCTTCACTGTCAGTCATCCTACCTGTCCAGCTACCCACACAGATTCCACTAATCTTTCAGTCATGGTGCACAGTCGGTACACAACACTATGCTCATCATGCCTTAGCAGGATCAGATGGTGACAGGTGTCCCAGCATGGTCAGAGGGAAGACCAGTCTACGGAGCTCAGGTGAATTTTGTGATATATTAGCAATATCAGTGAATGACACAAAGTTCCATCTTGAGTTGATGGGTAGACCTACAGTAGTTTAAGGACAGCAGCTTAAGTTTAAAGCTACAGTCTGGGATCTGGGAATAATGGTCATTTCAATGGTTGAACCATTGATTCTATTCTTGGATAATATAATGTATATCTGTACACCAATTTTTTTTCTTTGTCATGCCTCATCTTCAAAGGATCAGATGATGACAGGGGTGTCAGAAGGGTCAGGCAGCCAGGGAAGACCAGTCTGTGACGGAGCTGAGGTGAATGTTTGCAGATACAATACTTGATTATCTCTGTGCAGCAAACAATGGACAAGCCAGATGCTTCAAGTATTGAAAACATTTTAAGGCAGTCTGACAGACTTCTAAAGTTGATTTCCAAACTGTATCAATGGTTGAGAGGTTTCTGCCGATGACACAATACATGTCAAACAAAAATGTGAGGAAGACCTGGTAGAAGCTATTGATGATGATTATGACGAGTGGATACAGATGTGTTTGAATGCCCAGTCATGTTCATATAATCTCATACATAAATTGCTACAGTTTAAGATCATCCAGAGAACGTAGTATACGCCAGAGAAACTGAATTACATGCACTCAGAAATGTAATTCCCCTGCTGGAGGTGTAAAACACAAAAGGGGACATATTTGCATTTGTTATGTTCTTGTGAAGGCTGGCTGAATTCTGGCAAAGAGTATGTTCTTTTATCCCAGCATGTCTACAGATTCTCTCTTCTCCCTGTTTTTGTTTGCTTGGAAATGTTGATACTGGAGACTGTTATCAGAAGAAACTGTGTAACCAAGCATTTATAGTGGCTTACAAATGCATTGCCATTAATTGGAAGGTTGGTTATCCTCCCACAATGTCACAATGGATGGCAGAAATGTCAAGTTATGTATCACTAGATTTGATTTATTACACGATTAAAGGTTTACTGTGCAACTTTCATATGTTCTGGATGCCTTTTATGGAATACAGTATGACAAAAGGAGTCTGTATTTAAAACATTCCCACATCAGGGGAGATACCTATTTAGGTAGTCCCTAGCTTCTGGGCTGCTCAGTCCTGGCTCTGGTGGTCTGCTGTCCTGTGGGTTGTCACTCTGGCCTTGGTCTAACATATCCAAAACCAATAATACATGTTTCACTAAGATCCTAAAGCTGAGTGGGGTGTGTCTGGTTGGGGGGCTGCAGGGCCGTGGACCCCTAGGGGCAGGACTGGGTGACCCAGCTAGATTGTGTACAAGTAAAAGAGCTCTGCAGTACTATTAGGCATATGATATGATTTATACTGACCAAAAATATAAATGCAACAATTTCAAAGATTCTACTGAGTTACAGTTCATAAAAGGAAATAAGTCAATGGAAATCAATTTATTAGGCCCTAATCTATGGATTTCACATGAATAGGCAGGGGCGCAGCCATGGGTCTGGGAGGGCATAGGCCCACCCATTTGGAAGCCAGGCCCAGCCAATCAGAATACGTTTTTCCCCACAAAAGGACTTTATTACAGACAGAAATACTTCTCAGCACCCCACCCTATGCTGTTTAATCAGCTTCTTGATATGCCACACCTGTCAGGTGGATGGATTATCTTGACAAAGGATAAAATGCTAACTAACGGTGCACAACATTTGAGAGAAATAAGTTGTGTTTGGAGAGAGTTGAGTTATGTACTAGACTGGTGGGGGTCGGTGTGATATCCGGCTGAAGTTTTGTTTAGAGGATGTCTTAAGACAATGAAAAGTGTTAGTATTTTCTTTAAAGAGTTGTTAATTTGTTAGGCTATTGGTTCAAGGTGCAACACATGATTGATTATTAATTATTTTTGGTTCTAGTTTAGTCGTATCAGTCACTTAAACATGTTGAATAATTATCTCTTACCTAGCTTGATGACTGTGGACATTTTTGCTTTATAACATATTGGATTGTGCGGGAAATGAACTTTAGATTGCCAAAAAAATGTCCTCCCCCAGACCCCTCGCCAGTACCCCCCACTTTCTAAAACCCGGAATGTCCCATTACAGGGACAATCCGGGATTCTGAGAGATAAACAACAAAGCCACTTGTTTTGGTCCAAAACGGGATGTACCAATCCAGGATTGCCCCTTTCAGGCCCCCAAACGCAATGAGAATCAGCCAATGGGTTGAATGAGCACACTGTCAACATCCAAATATTACAGCTTGAATCCCCACTGGGGTGGGGATCCTTATGGCATGAGACCAATTAGGAGACACTTTATGAGGAACTGTGATTGCAGTGGCATGCATACCAACAGAACTGGGATGGCAGAAGCATGCATACCAACAGAACTGGGATGGCAGAAGCATGCATACCAACAGAACTGGGATGGCAGAAGCATGCATACCGACAGAACTGGGATGGCAGAAGCATGCATACCAACAGAACTGGGATGGCAGAAGCATGCATACCAACAGAACTGGGATGGCAGAAGCATGCATACCAACAGAACTGGGATGGCAGAAGTATGCATACCAACAGAACTGGGATGGCAGAAGCATGCATACCGACAGAACTGGGATGGCAGAAGCATGCATACCAACAGAACTGGGATGGCAGAAGCATGCATACCAACAGAACTGGGATGGCAGAAGCATGCATACCAACAGAACTGGGATGGCAGAAGCATGCATACCAACAGAACTGGGATGGCAGAAGCATGCATACCAACAGAACTGGGATGGCAGAAGCATGCATACCAATAGAACTGGGATGGCAGAAGCATGCATACCAACAGAACTGGGATGGCAGAAGCATGCATACCGACAGAACTGGGATGGCAGAAGCATGCATACCGACAGAACTGGGATGGCAGAAGCATGCATACCGACAGAACTGGGATGGCAGAAGCATGCATACCGACAGAACTGGGATGGCAGAAGCATGCATACCGACAGAACTGGGATGGCATGGTGAGTAACTTATAAACAGAAACAGCTCATATGGTTTTAAATATATAAACTGATGGTGTGGGATTTTAGACTAGTGCTTTTTGTTGAGAACATTTTTGAATACCATTCTTATATCATTAAATTGTGTGTGGTCATGTTTTTGAATCCACACCTAAATACTTTGTGTGTGTCATGCTCAAAAGGACAGCGATGCGGCAGTACACAGGCTAAATTCAGCCCAGTCTCTCCTTGACTCACTAAGTGAGGGGAGTGGAGGATGTTGTGCTCTGCATAAACGCTTGCAGCTAAACAGACTTTATAGAAACCCATAAAAAAATACCATTAAAATTCACAACCCAGGGAGCGTCGCCTGACCCCTTGAGAATGATAAATTAGCCGTGTTGCTTGTGCAAAACGACCATTTTACATCGCTATCTTCTTTCTATTCTTCCCAGTCTCACTGCACACTGAAAAGGCCCCTATACACACTATACTCCAGCATTTGGGATTTGAGGCAATGGCACAGAATGTCACCTTTAATTTGAGGGCATTTTTTATATACCTGTTTCACTGTTTAGAAATTAAAGTACTTTATGTGTCTAGCCCCCCCATTTGATTTTTCTTTTCTTAAGTATTTGGACAAATTCACTTATATTGTATTTTAGTAGACAAAGTGAGTATATTTGGTCACATATTCCTAGCACACAATGACCACATCAAGCTTCTGACTCTACAAACTTGTTGGATGCATTTGCATTTGTTTTGTGTTCCCAACAGGAATTGAATGGTGAACAATGAATTGTGCCATTTTGGAGTCACTTTTATTGTAGATAAGAGTAGAAGATGTTTCTGAACATTATGGATAATCATGAATGAACCATGAGAATGTTAGAGGAATAAATCAAGGCTAACCTCCCCTCTTACTGGTAACGGTGAGAAGTTTGATATCAGACCATTTCTTACCTGAATATGTTACTTCACTTTGATTTGTCTTGCCTTCCAAGTTACCCACTTGGTCATTTTGTAAACATATATTATGTTCTGGAACCATGACATGCACCCACCTCATTGCTATGTAATTATTAGAGATATACACCCATCATGCGTCATGTCCGCGATGGTCATGTGAGGTGAACTGTGTATATTTGGGGAAGTGACCACTCAAGTTTGTTTGTTTGACCTGACGAAGATCCGTTTCGGATGGAAACGGAGTCAATAAAGCGGTGAATTGGGAGCTTTAACAGTGTCCGGGTCTTCTTGCTGTATAATGGTCAGACGTCGGCATTTCTTTGGGGGGTATAATCTTTGTTATATGTATGATATGTATGAAAATACCCTCAAATAAAAGGTTACATTGTGTACTGGGCGCCTTACGAGGAAACAATTGATCTCAAATCCCAAATGCTAAAGTATGGAGCCAAATGTTCAAATTGTAGCTTCACTGTCCAAATACACGGAGTGTACAAAACATGGCAGACTGACCAGGTAAATCCAGGTGAAAGCTATGATCCCTTATTGATGTCACCCATTAAATCCTCTTCAATCAGTGTAGTTGAAGAGAAGGAGACAGGTTTCAAGAAGGATTTTAAAGCCTTGAGACAAGTGAAACATGGATTGTGTATGTGTGCCATTCAGAGGGTGAATGGGCAAGACAAAAGATTTGAATGCCTTTGAACAGGGTACGGTAGTAGGTGCCAGGCGCATCGGTTTGAGTATGTCAAGAACTGCAGCGCCGCTGGGTTTTTCACACTCAACAGTTTCCCGCGTGTAACACGAATGGGTCAACACCCAAAGGACATCCAGCCAACTTGCAACAACTGTGGGAAGCATTGGAGTCACTTTCGACACCATGAAGTCCATGCATAGGCCAATTGAGGCCGTTCTGAAGGGAAAGGGGGGTGCAACTCAATATTATGGAAGTGTTCCTAATGTTTTGTACACTCAGTGTAAATACAGAGCGGATGTATCTATAATCAGGCTGGTTGTATGTTTTGAAGCAAGGTTTTCAACTGAAAGGCTCGCTGCTTTCTTCTCATTTCTTCCCAAGTAGAACAGGTTGGTGGTGGACCACATATAAAGTAGTAAACAATTGTAATAAATGCAACGGGTGGACAATAGATGATAATTCTCCAAACTTTTAGAATTCTTATAATCCATCAGATATTGACCCAATCATTGCACATAAAACATTTCACTGGCATGGATAAATAATTAAGCTCAGAGATTTTGGTGGGAATTCAGGTATTGCATTTACTTAAAATGCGCTCATACATTTTCTTATTGTATCAGGTATTTTTTTAATGTTTTGTGTTAAAATAAAGAAAAATATATGTGCCTCATTTGCATAAATACAGCAGGTGTATTTGCATAGGCTATATGAATATATTTACATAAAGGAGGGGAACAGGGCTGCAACCACAAAGACTTCCTCTGGCTACCCTACCTGAACTCACCTGCTCTGTCTACCCTGCCTGAACTCACCTGCTCTGTCTACCCTACCTGCACTCACCTGCTCTGTCTAGACCTACCTGAACTCACCTGCTCTGTCTACCCTGCCTGAACTCACCTGCTCTGTCTACCCTGCCTGAACTCACCTGCTCTGTCTACCCTACCTGCACTCACCTACTCCATCTACCCTGCCTGCACTCACCTACTCCATCTACCCTACCTGCACTCACCTACTCCATCTACCCTACCTGCACTCACCTGCTCCGTCTACCCTACCTGCACTCACCTGCTGTCTAGACCTACCTGAACTCACCTGCTCCGTCTACCCTACCTGAACTCACCTGCTCTGTCTAGACCTACCTGAACTCACCTGCTCTGTCTAGACCTACCTGAACTCACCTGCTCTGTCTACCCTGCCTGAACTCACCTGCTCTGTCTACCCTGCCTGAACTCACCTGCTCTGTCTACCCTACCTGCACTCACCTACTCCGTCTACCCTACCTGCACTCACCTGCTCCGTCTACCCTACCTGCACTCACCTGCTGTCTAGACCTACCTGAACTCACCTGCTCCGTCTACCCTACCTGAACTCACCTGCTCTGTCTACCCTACCTGAACTCACCTTCTCTGTCTACCCTACCTGAACTCACCTGCTCTGTCCAGGCCTACCTGAACTTACCTGCTCTGTCTACCCTACCTGAACTTACCTGCTCTGTCTACCCTACCTGAACTCACCTGCTCTGTCTAGACCTACCTGAACTCACCTGCTCTGTCTGGACCTACCTGAACTTACCTGCTCTGTCTACCCGACCTGAACTCACCTGCTCTGTCCAGGCCTACCTGAACTTACCTGCTCTGTCTACCCTACCTTAACTCACCTGCGCTGTCTAGACTTCCTCAATAATTACTGTTATTGTCATGTTCTGTTGCATAATTCAACAAGTGTGTCAATAGCAGGATACCGTTGGTTTAAAAAATCAACACGCTTGGCTCTAGATTACACCTATCCAAACATACTTCACATTGTTTGCGAGATCAAACATGATCACTATAATCCGATTGTTCATTTTAGAAAATTGCTTTCATTTCAGTGCTTCTAATTTGTAAACATTTCAACTGTAGCAAATTCTAACTTTTTTCAATTCCACCAAAAAATGAACAACCGCAAAAAGAAAGTTATTTCTTCTCTTTCTTGCGATGTAAGTGTAGAGACGGTTAATGAAATGCCCGACGAAGCTTTAATGTTCAATGGAAAGACAATTCCATTTAGCCCATTTCAGCTATTACCAGAGTGTGTTTGACAGGTCATTACAAATGTTTCCGCGGTCATAATGTTGACGGGAAAAAAACAACAGGCACACATGAAGAGTCGCGGGAATGAAATCAAAGCAATCAATCCAGCGAGACTGAAGTGACGTGGATGTTGCATCCCTCATAGGAAAAGGAGACGCCTCAGAGAAAGTGAAACTAAATACTTTGTTCTCTAACTTTGAATGCTACCATATCTTCTCTTCAAGACTACATAGAATAGGGATCATTAACGAGATTCAGCAGAGGGCCGACTTGTTCTTGAGCGATGGTCAGGGGGCGGGAACATAATTACAAATCATTTGTAGACTGCAAATTGACCGCAAGAAGTCTAAACAGATAGTATTTGACTAAAACATATTAAATTCAAACCTTGCTTATATTTGTACATGATCCCATACATCTCTCTGTAACGCTCATTAAACTTTTGGGGCCAAATAAAATCACCCGCAGGCCAAATTCAGCCCGTGGGCAAGCCAGTTGGGGAACCTGGTGAAAGAACTTTCATTGTGTCATGCATCTGATGTGGATTCAGAGATTCATCCATGGAATCAGATCAAATTAAGGGGACATTTGATTTGTGATGGTTAAAAAAAAACTAAGACAAAATAGTGAAAGAAAAGGACATGGGTACAGCTGGGAGTAATTAAAGTTAAGTGTAATTAGATGAGAATTGTGGTGCTCTCTTCACACATCAATCAAGCACACACAAATGGACACAGTGAACATGTGCACGCACACCCACACCTGCACTCATAGACATGCACACCCACATACACGCAAGCACACACACACTCATGCACACACATATGCACGCACACCTCACACACACTTAAAGGCAATTACATTAGCCCCAGGGATGGAAGGCTCTTTTCATCCCCGTGTCTCTCAAAGGAGCATACAGTATATTAACATACAGTAAGTATATTAACATACAGTAAGTATATTAACATACAGTAAGTATATCTTTCTGGTGAAAAAGAACAACTCCATTTCAGTGATATACAATGTCCTTTATGGTCTCATTCTCTCTGTGACACTCACTCTCTCTCGTAATCCCGTAACATAAATTACGTTAGAAATACCCATGGGACATTATACAGTGAATGTATACATCACACCCAACATAAACAGCAGCACTTTGCAAGTAGCATACCTCCATACATCTATTTTCTATAAAAAAGGCCATTTAAAACCTAACTTTGAAATAATCAATCGGTACTACACATGGACTATCATTACTGCTTTTAACTTATGTGACATAGATCTGTCAATAATAATACACTTTTGTATTAAAAACATGTGATTCCTCTGTATGACGCTTTAAAGCTGAAATCCGCACAAGGTGAAACAGCGCCATCTCGACCCGGAGCTTTTGCTATCGTTTTTTTTTTTGGTTTTGTTTGTGAAACGGAGGAGATGAGCATCTAGCACTGTGGTAAAAGAAAATTGCAGTAAATACTCTGCTGTTCTATCGGGGCGTGCAGTGATGTGCAGTGATGTCCGAGGGAAAGAACAGTGCTCCTTGTTTTGAAGTAACTGTCTCTTTAATATCGCAGACCGACATGGCAGCTCCAGCAAGTACGGATTCCAGCTTTAAATCAACGCGCATCCCCTAAAACATGATCATACCAGCTTCAGGAAAAGTTCTGTCCAGGAGTACAGTACTGAATGTGTTAAACTTAAGAACAAGATTGTGTCAACTATTTCCCATTTCACAGTGTATATCAGGAGGCACAGACACCCAGACGCACGCACACACACACACACACAACAAAAATAATTAGAACACAGGATATAGAGACAGGCAGGTGTAGTCTGTCAGTAAGTGTCTCATAAAGATCTCCTATAGCAGAGTGATGTCACGTGGGCGGTTTCTCCACAGACACTATTAGGGAATCCTTACTTGCAACGGTCCCATCAGTCGTAGGCACCAGATAAACAAAGCTTTGTCAATGTCAAGTTAGATAGTCACTGACAATCCATCCAAAGGTTTCTCCTCCAGAACTGTAAATGTATATCATATATTTGATCCTTCTTTCACTGTAGAGATTGACGACAAGAGAAGAGCATGATACTCGCATGGGATTTCCTCATTTTCTCTATATATATTTCATCCCAGAACCTCTTGGAACCCCATCCCTCAGATACCCAAGACAGGTGGTTGTGTTTCTTAGAGGATGGAGAAATATGGCTAAAGACGGGCACCCATTGGCATCATATCCTGGTTTCACTAACCTCCCGTGTCCAGCAAACCTACCATGGCTCTTCAACAGGACAAAACCGACGCCTTAACCAAACAGACTATTTACGTGAGTGAAAAGACACTGTGAATGGTTCTCGTATCAGTACTCATAAAATAACTGTAGACTAGTTTAAACCAAGTTACCAAAAATGCCTTCACATTGTGTTCCATAGGGGTAGGTGGCGAAATGGTTTCCTTACACATGTTTAGACTCCCAGTTCTATCCTGCTTGCCGTGCTGAAACAACACAGGTTATATACAGTATACAGTCATTCAGTTTGTGATATGGTTCCAATAACGATGCTGTGGCGAGTTGCTTTCATGGGCAGGTACGGACTTTTGGACCAATGAGGGAGCAGAGGAGTGTCACTGTCACATAGTAGGGCTCCTCTGATAGATGGTGGTGGTGTGGGGGAGGGGTAGTAGTGGTTTGAGCACAAAATTGGCGAATGGACACAAACTGTGCTTGCCTGGTCATTGGCCTCTGTTCCCCTTCTGCCATGACTGGCAATAAACCTGGGATGGGGGTAAGGGGGGTAGAGAGAGAGAGAGAAAGGGGGGTAAAAATGGAGTTGTGTAAACAAGGCACTCACGGTTGTTCACTGTCATTTCAGGATTACTTTGAATCTTGAATGCACTATGGACTTCAGAATAAGAATAATGAAAGCAACTTCACAAGTAAGATGAACATACAAACACTCATATTAATACAAGTGGTGTATAATGAAGGCTAGCACAGTTTATGTAGAACAACTTTGAACAGGTCTCTCTATTAAAATAGACATCACCTCAACGAGAATAACCTGTATAAATATTGGTTAAATCAAATATCTTGTTTTAGTCATCCATATCTATTTTTGTATGCTAAAATAATTACATTGAGTTCAAACCATATACAGTTGAAGTAGGAAGTTTACATACACTTATGTTGGAGTCATTAAAACTTGTTTTTCAACCACTCCACAAATTTCTTGTGAACAAACTATAGTTTTGGCAAGTCGGTCAGGACATCTACTTTGTGCATGACAAGTCATTTTTCCAACAATTGTTTAAGGACAGATTATTTCACTTACAATTCACTGTATCACAATTCCAGTGGGTCAGAAGTTTACATAGAGTAAGTTGCCTTTAAACAGCTTGGAAAATTTCAGAAAATTATGTCATGGCTTTAGAATCCATGAAGCCAAAATTGTAGACCTCCACAAGTCTGGTTCATCCTTTGGAGCAATTTCCAAATGCCTGAAGGTACCACGTTCATCTGTACAAACAATAGTACGCAAGTATAAACACCATGGCACCATTTCTTTTGGAGAAATGTCCTCTGGTCTGATGAAACAAAAATATAACTGTTTGGCCATAATGACCATTGTTATGTTTGGAGGAAAAAGGGGGAGGCTTGCAAGCCAAAGAACACCATCCCAACCATGAAGCACGGGGGTGACAGCATTATGTTGGGGGGTGCTTTGCTGCAGGAGGGACTGGTGCACTTCACAAAATAGATGGCATCATGAGGAAGGAAAATTATGTGGATATATTGAAGCAACATCTCAAGACATCAGTCAGGAAGTTAAAGCTTGGTCGCAAATGGGTCAATGAGACCAAGCATACTTCCAAAGTTGTGGCAAAATGGCTTAAGGACCACAAAGTCAAGGCAGAACTGAAAAAGCTTGTGCGAGCAAGGTCTACAAACCTGACACCTTTACACCAGCTCTGTCAGGAGGAATGGGCCAATTGTGGGAAGCTTGTACAAAGCTACCCAAAACATTTGACCCAAGTTAACCAATTTAAAGGCAATGCTATCAAATACTAATTGAGTGTATGTAAACTTCTGACCCACTGGGAATGTGATTAAAGAAATGCAAGCTGAAATAAATAATTGTCTCTACTATTATTCTGACATTTCACATTCTTAAAATAAAGTGGTGATCCTAACTGACCTAAGACAGGGAATGTTTACTAGGATTAAATGTCAGGAATTGTGAAAAACTGAGTTTAAATATATTTGGCTAAAGTGTATATAAACTTCCGACTTCAATTGTAAATATGCCATAAATGTAAATGTATAATTCCACGTAATAAATGATCTGTCGTGTCTGCACACTCATATGTCTGTCTGTCTGTTTGGATTGTATTTCTGGTATATCTGTATGGTCTGTCTCTCTGTCTGTCTGTTTGGATTGTATTTCTGGTATATCTGTATGGTCTGTCTCTCTGTCTGTCTGTTTGGATTGTATTTCTGGTATATCTGTATGGTCTGTCTCTCTGTCTGTCGTGTCTGTCTGAGTGCCAATTCACCGTAGCAATGGTAAACTTTTACACCCTAGATTGTCCATATGAATCTTTAATATGAGTCTGCAAAGAATTTCATGAATTTAAAGCCACCCGGAAAATTAATATTTATGATGCCCCCAATCCTCATTCTCTCCCTGTCTCTGGTAATTGTCTGTGATTCATTTTGTTTTCTCTGTGGAGGAAGGTAAATCCATCTTAGAATATAGACTGTGACACATAGGCGTGGAGATTCGGCAATATCACCCACTTTTACGACCATTGTCTTTTTCTAGGCTTGGGTATTCACACAACCCTGCACTATGGACAAACAACATTGTTATTGTTACACATAAGAGGTATTTTCATGGAATAAATTAACAAAATAAGCAATCGGATAAATTGCAGTAGCCAATGTTTACCGTGAAACAAAACAAAGGTTCAGATACATTATGTTTCCCCAGTTCAGGTTTTCTGCGGTGGGGTGCTTGTTTGACTTAATACGGCTCTTTAGTTTTCTTTCCTTCTCAGTCCAAAAATAACTAAATCTCTCAACTCCACCTTGTATTTCCCAAGTCCTCTTAAACAACGCAGCCATTTGAAGTAACATCATCCTTTGAAGTAGCCTCTTTGGGCTTTGTTAATTTGTAACCCTCTGCATTAGGTGACTTTGTACCACTATAGCTCCCTTTGATCTTTCTTTTGGTCTTTTTTTGTTGTTGCAAGCATCAAAGCCATTTTCTCACAGGGAAATGCAGCCACCAATTGTATATTTCTATGTAAAAGAGAAAAATGTAAACCATGAGTAGGTGGGAGTTGTCCTTTACTATAAGCACCATGGGAGTTTGACCTTTTGAACTCCGGTGATTAGTTCGTATAAGGGAGACGGTAAGTCTCAGATGTGCAATTCTGCTTGCCCCACAGACTAGACAGCTGGAAGTGCATAAAATAAACAACATACACTTTGAGAGGATGGATGGAGCCAGACTCACCTACCCACTTAGTTCTTAACTCCTTACGATGGCTCCTTAGGCAAGGGCTAGAAAGAAGATAAAAAGAAAAGAAGAGGTTGAAAGGCAAAGAAACATCAGGACAGACAGCTCTCCTTTATCAAAGTATAAACTATCATGCTTTTCTTTCCAGTAAAATGGCCAGGAGCATACAACATGTCCACTTTGAAGCAAAGACGGCAAGACTAAATTATATCTGAGGCTAGATGACAGAAATTTAAGGACTTATCAAATGTTGTACTTTTTCTGACCTTTAAACTATACACTACCAGGAAGTACTAGCAGGTAAGGTAGGTCCATATGGGTCTCTGAGCCATGGGTTCCTGAGGAACTTCCTTCCAGTGTCATAATAGAACAATTACAATATACTATGTCCAGTGAAAATATATACTATAAGTCTATATTATAAATCTGTAGCAAAACAAAAATATTCATATATATATATATATATATATATATATAAAAATACAATCATACAACTACGAAAAACAATCTATATCTACAAAACGATATCTTTTACTATTAAACAACCTGCAGTAAGCATAACTTTTTCTTTCCATTTTACTCTAGTATTTTTTGTGTGTCTCGTTCATTCCCCAGAGCTAGAAAGCACTTGCTGTTGTTTCCTTCCCATTTTCGAAGAAACTCATGACGGCATCTAAACTGGTAGAGGGGGCCGGGGGGGTGAGATACTTCTGAGGAGCTAATGGCTAAGCTGAGCATAATCAGGAAGCTAATGGGCTGTGCAGCCAGTCGAGGCCGTGGTGCAGTGGGCAGTGGTAACTGCCCCCTCCCGCAAGGTCCGAGCAAGGTCACCCCCCCATGTCTCTGTGGGGCACCCTGCGGGGGGTGTGCTACGCCAGTTGCCATGGCATTCCCCGGAGCCTCTCTGCTCTGCTGTTCTGAGCTCCTGCAGCAACAATGGGTACAGCTGGTATTCCACTGCCCACCCATCTGTCGGCTGGTTGGTCGGCCATGTCTCTCTGTCTGTCAATGTTCTCTGTCGTGTCTGCCCACCTGCATGTCTGTCTTGTCGGTCTGTTCTGTCCGTCCGTCCATCTGGCGTGTCGGTCGTCTGTTGTGTCTGTCCGGGTGCCCTACCTATGTTATCAGAGAAACACTCCTCAGAGTGGTGCTGATCCATCGCACCTCTCTGGCAATGTCATCTAAATGCTAAATACTTCTACTGCATCTTTGAATCAAAACAAAAAAGGGGCGAGAGGGGAAAAAAGCTTATAGTATCTATATTGAGCACAAGGTTTCTTGATTTTATTTATTTTTCTTCAGTTGAAGGCTGAATGCCTAGAACATTCTTTACTGGTGGTGTGTGAGAAGAATTCCAAGACCTTGCTATCTATTATAAAAGTACAAGAATCGAGGAGAAAGCAAAGTATTGATATACCTGACTTTGGCACTTTTCCATAATTTGCTGTGAAAGAAGCAACCCCCCTCCCCACCCACCCAAAAGGCGAATCATGATTGCCCTGGTACTTCAACAATAGAGTGGCCTTCTCTTGCTACCGCTCTTAGAAATCGATTGTGGGGATACTAACTCAGGCTAAAGTGCTGAAGTGGCAGTGGTGCTAGCTTGGCACTATTAACTGCTCACCCTAATTAAAAGGCTAGTTGGGCCCAGAAGAGGAGAAGGTGTGGGAGAGACAGTGGACGGCACTACCGCTAGCCAAACAAACAGCTTAGCAATGGCTACTGTTCACAGGACAAGAAACCCATGGACATCACAGACAAAGTCCTCTCCTTAGGCTACAAAGAGATACAAAGAAAGATTGGGAGAGGGACAGACAAAGATAGAGATACAACAAATGTACTAATGAGTTTTTTTCACTAATTAGCTATGATTTTGTTTTACTTAACCCTGTCCCTGAGCTCCAGGGGCTGTATGTGTCAAGCGTCCAAGAAAGGGCTGATCCATGCAAACTTATTCATTATGATCTAAAAAAAGAAAAACGGATCCTAGAGTCTGTACTCATACACGGAGACACTTTGTGAATATAGGCCATTAGCTGTTCCATGGCTCAGCTGTTGTTGAAAAAGTATACTGATGCTAGCACTCTCTGAGGAGTTGGATCACAGAAATACATTTTTTTTAAAATCAGAACCTTAAAAAAACGGCTTCACTGTGCTGCTAACAGCTGTGATTCTTCAACTGTCCCCTACCAGGCTCGACCCAACGATCCTCTGATCGCTAACACACGTGACCACCCACTTGACAACTTACAAAATAGTCTGATTCAGCACCATTTGTGACATTTCTAGCTCTGGGGTGATTTTACCTGGTTCAATCTCACTCAGGTACATCTACAAATACTGCTACATAAAATCCAGGATTACTATCCATTTACTCAAGTTAGAATGCTGTTCATCAACTACAGCTCAGCCTTCAACACCATAGTGCCCTCCAAGCTCATCGTTAAGCTCTGGCCCTGGGTCTGAACCACTCCCTGTGCAACTGGGTCCTGGACTTCCTGACAGGCCGACCCCAAGTGGTGAAGGTAGTCAACAACACCTCCGCCACGTTGAACCTCAACACGGGGTCCCCACAGGGGTGCGTCCTCAGCGCCCTCATGTATTCCTCGTTCACCCATGACTGCGCACATCTCCAACTTGACACAAAACTGGAAGGCCTGATTACCTACAACGACAAGACAGCCGACAGCGCCTCAATGTGAACCAAATAAAGGAGCTGATTGAGGACTACAGGAGACAGCAGAGAAAGCACAACCCCATCCACATCAACGGGGCTGTAGTGTAGATTTGTAGATTTAGATTTGATT
This sequence comes from Oncorhynchus keta, assembly GCF_023373465.1. Lineage (NCBI taxonomy): Eukaryota > Metazoa > Chordata > Actinopteri > Salmoniformes > Salmonidae > Oncorhynchus > Oncorhynchus keta. The sequence continues at coordinate 36,590,799 of NC_068448.1, read as the reverse complement.
TGATTTGATTTAGTGGAGAGGGTCAAAAGTTTGTGATTAAACAGCTTCACCACTAGCTGTCTCCACCCAGTACTCTGACTTGAACCTCAAAACCTGTTACTTGACGGCTACCACCCAGTACTCTACCCTGCACCTTAGAGACTGCTGCCCAATGTACATTGAGTCATTCAGCACTGGTCACTTTAATAATGTTTACATACGGTTTTACCAACTTTATATGTACACTGAACAAAAATATAAATACATCTTAAGTGTTGGTCTCATATTTCATGAGTTGAAATAAAATATCACAGACATTTGTCATATGCACGAAAAGCTTATTTCTCTCAAATGTTGTGCACAAATTAGTTTACATCCCTGTTAGTGAGCATTTCTCCTTTGCCAAGATAATCCATACACCTGACAGGTGTGGCTGTCATATCAAGAAGATGATTAAACAGCATGATCATTACACAGGCGCACCTTGTGCTGGGGACAATGAAAAGCCACTCTAAAATGGGCAGTTTTGTCACACAAGGTTTGAGGGAGCTTGTAATTGGCATCCTGACTGCAGGAATGTCCACTAGAGCTGTTGCCAGATAATCTAATGTTAATTTCTCTACCATAAACTGGCCTCCAAAGTCATTTTAGAGTATTTGGCAGTACGTCCAACCGGCCTCACAACCGCAGACCACGTGTATGGCGTCATGTGGGCGAGCAGTTTGCTGATGTCAACGATGTGAACAGAGAGCCCCATGGTGGTGGGGTTATGGTATGGGAAGGCATAAGCTCCGAACAACAAACAATTGCATTTTATCGATGGCAATTTGAATGCACAGAGATCCTCACACTCATTGTCGTACCATTCCTCCGCAGCCATCACCTCCTGTTTCAGCATAACGCACAGCCCCATGTCGCAAGGAACTGTACACAATTCCTGCAATCTGAAAATGTCCCACTGGCATGCATATTCACCAGACATGTCACCCATTGAGCATGTTTGGGATGCTCTGGATCGATGTGTACAAAAGCGTGTTTCAGTTCCCACCATTATCCAGCAACTTTGCACAGCCATTGAAATGGAGTGGGACAACATTCCACAATCAACAGCCTGATGCGAAGGATATGTGTCACGCTGCATGAGGCAAATGGTGGTCACACCCGATATTGACTGGTTTTCTGCTCGACACCCCTACTTTAAAAAAAGTCTGACCAACAGATGCATGCATGTATTCCCTGTCATGTGAAATCCATAGATTTGGGCCTAATTCATTTATTTCAATTGACTGATTTCCTTATATGAACTGCAACTCAGTAAAATCGTAGAAATGGTTGCGTTCATATTTTTGTTCACTATACAGTATTCTAGTCATGGCTCATCCAATATAACTAGTGCTATACACACCTTTTCTATTCACATGCTGTCCATACACATCATTCACATATATGCAGTGCATTCGGAAAGTATTCAGACCAACATTTTATTACATTACAGCCCTACTCTAAAATTGATTAAATTGTCCCCCCTCCAATCAATCTACACACAATAAAGACCAGACGAGGAATCAGTAGTTAAGGATAAACATAATACTTTACTGAGAAACGGTAGTCGCAGGATCACAGTGCACTTGAAAAAAACAAACACTATGTCTCGAAAACTCACTCAGGAAACAACAGTACACGGTAAACAATTCAAGCTTCTACAAAAGGAAAACACCCCTCTTTTAACAGCTAAATCATAATGAGTAAATTGGACACACCGGAGTGTCGTTAATGTCTCTAGGATGGTCTCTGCTGCCCTCTGGTGACAGGTGGAACCATGACAGCTACGAGCTTGGCACACCTGTATTTGGGGAGTTTCTCCCATTCTTCTCTGCAGATCTTCTCAAGCTCTGTCAGGTTGGATGGGGAGCGTCACTGCACAGCTATTTTCAGGTCTCTCCAGAGATGTTCAATTGGGCTCAAGTCCAGGCTCTGGCTGGGCCACTCAAGGACATTCAGAGACTTGTCCCGAAGCCACTCCTGTGTTGTCTTAGCTGTGTAAGTAGGGTTGTTGTCCTGTTGGAAGGTGAATCTTCACCCCAGTCTGAGGTCCTGAGTGCTCTTGAGCAGGTTTTCATCATCGACCTCTGTACCATGCTCCGTTCATCTTTCCCTCTTTCCTGACTAGTCTCCCAGTCCCTGCTGCTGAAAACATCCCCACAGCTGGTGACAGGTTTCCTCCAGATATGACGCTTGGCATTCAGGCCAAAGAGTTCAATCTTGGTTTCATCAGACCAGAGAATCTTGTTTCTCATGGTCTGAGAGTCTTTAGGTGCCTTTTGGCAAACTCCAAGCGGGCTGTCATGTGCCTTTTACTGAGGAGTGACTTCCATCTAGCCACTCTACCAATAAGTCCTGATTCATGGAGTGCTGCAGAGATGTTTGTCCTTCTGAAAGGTTCTCCCATCTCCACAGAGGAACTCCAGAGCTCTGTCAGAGTGACCATCGGGTTCTTGGTAACCTCCCTGACCAAGGTCCTTCTCCCCCGATTGCTCAGTTTGGTTGGGCGGCCAGCTCGAGGAAGAGTCTTGGTGGTTCCAAACTTCTTCCATTTAAGAATGGAGGCCATGGTGTTCTTGGGGACCTTCAATGCTGCATAATTGTTTTTGTACCCTTCCCCAGATCTGTGCCTCGACCCAATTATGTCTCGGAGCTCTACAGACAAATCCTTCGACCTCATGGCTTGGTTTTTGCACTGTTATGTAGTGTCAACTTTGGGACCTTATAGACGGTTCAATCAATTGAATTTGCTACAGGTGGACTCCAATCAAGTTATAGAAACATCTCAAGGATGATCAATGGAAACAGGATGCACCTGAGCTCAATTTTGAGTCTTATGGCAAAAGGTCTGAATAGTTATGTAAATAAGTTATTTCTGTTTTAAAATGTTTATACATTTGCAAAAATGTTTTTTTTTTTTTTTTACTTTTCGCGTTGTCATTATGGGGTATTGTGTGTAGATTGACGAGGAAAACAAATAATTGAATCAATTTTAGAATAAGGCTGTAACGTAACAAAATGTGGAAAAGGGGAAGGGGGTCTGAATACTTTACGAATGCACAGTATATTATTTATATTCCGGACTCAGATCCGGAAGCAAATTTCCTACATTTCTATCCCTTTTGCCATGCGATTTTGTACTGTGTATTTACAGTACATACTATGTTCTCGAGATAGCTCATTCAAATATTTATACTATTGAACGTTGCATTTTATTTACACTGTTCATTTATGTAAATACTGGATTCTTGACATAGCTGACTCTAATACAGTGGGGAAAAAACGTATTTAGTCAGCCACCAATTGTGCAAGTTCTCCCACTTAAAAAGACGAGAGAGGCCTGTAATTTTCATCATAGGTACACTTAAACTATGACAGACAAAATGAGAAAAAAAATCCAGAAAATCTCATTGTAGGATTTTTTATTAATTTATTTGCAAATTATGGTGGAAAATAAGTTCTTATCATTCTTAGTATATCTACTGCTGAACATATCATTCTTAGTATATCTACTGCTGAACATATCATTCTTAGTATATCTACTGCTGAACATATCATTCTTAGTATATCTGCTGCTGAACATATCATTCTTAGTATATCTACTGCTGAACATATCATTCTTAGTATATCTACTGCTGAACATATCATTCTTAGTATATCTGCTGCTGAACATATCATTCTTAGTATATCTACTGCTGAACATATCATTCTTAGTATATCTACTGCTGAACATATCATTCTTAGTATATCTACTGCTGAACATATCATTCTTAGTATATCTGCTGCTGAACATATAATTCTTAGTATATCTACTGCTGAACATATCATTCTTAGTATATTTACTGCTGAACATATCATTCTTAGTATATCTACTGCTGAACATATCATTCTTAGTATATCTGCTGCTGAACATATCATTCTTAGTATATCTGCTGCTGAACATATCATTCTTAGTATATCTACTGCTGAACATATCATTCTTAGTATATCTACTGCTGAACATATCATTCTTAGTATATCTACTGCTGAACATATTCTTAGTATATCTACTGCTGAACATATTCTTAGTATATCTACTGCTGAACATATCATTCTTAGTATATCTGCTGCTGAACATATCATTCTTAGTATATCTACTGCTGAACATATCATTCTTAGTATATCTACTGCTGAACATATAATTCTTAGTATATCTACTGCTGAACATATCATTCTTAGTATATCTACTGCTGAACATATCATTCTTAGTATATCTACTGCTGAACATATCATTCTTAGTATATCTACTGCTGAACATATCATTCTTAGTATATCTACTGCTGAATATATCATTCTTAGTATATCTGCTGCTGAACATATCATTCTTAGTATATCTACTGCTGAACATATCATTCTTAGTATATCTACTGCTGTACATATCATTCTTAGTATATCTACTGCTGAACATATTCTTAGTATATCTACTGCTGAACATATCATTCTTAGTATATCTGCTGCTGAACATATCATTCTTAGTATATCTACTGCTGAACATATCATTCTTAGTATATCTACTGCTGAACATATCATTCTTAGTATATCTACTGCAGAACATATCATTCTTAGTATGTCTACTGCTGAACATATCATTCTTAGTATATCTACTGCTGAACATATCATTCTTAGTATATCTACTGCTGAACATATCATTCTTAGTATATCTACTGCTGAACATATCATTCTTAGTATATCTGCTGCTGAACATATCATTCTTAGTATATCTACTACAGAACATATCATTCTCAGTATATCTGCTGCTGAACATATCATTCTTAGTATATCTACTGCTGAACATATCATTCTTAGTATATCTGCTCTAAATTAATCCGTTGTATATACATATAGATTGCATACTGTTGCTATTTGGGTTGTTAATTTGATTCGTTTTGACATTTCTTACTTTCTTTCTTTTAACTTTTTGTATTATTGGTGTATTGTTTTGTATTGCTAGATATTACTACACTGTTGGAGCGAGAAAGACAAGCATTTCACTGCCCTGGAGATAACGTCAGCAAATCTGTGTATGTGACCAATACACTTTGATTTGAAGTACCTCTGACAGCATGGTTGCATACTGCGTAGGGGTATACTGCACCAGAGTTGGGGCAGCACTATATTAACACCCGTGGCGACCTGTCATTCAGGGCAGAGCCACAGCTGTTTTGGGCCCCACCTGTTTAGTTCTGAGATAATAAAGCCGCATACAAACATGATCTCTTTCTTGAGTAAGGCAGCTTCAAAATGCAGGTGTTTCAGCCAAACTCAGTGCTTTCTGTGGTGGAGGGGCAGCCAGCAAAAGCACAGAGCGTAGGCGTTGGTAATCTTTTCTAGTTGTGGTTCGGTCTTCTGCTACTCATGGGGACTTTACGTCACCGCAGAATCTACAGGGAGAGCTAGGCAGTTCAAGCCCCCTTGGGTGCTGCCATAAATGTACAGTATAAGTGCTGGTCCAAGAAGACTCAAGGTCATTGGCCACAGATAAAATGATGTCAAATCACGGTATATCTAGCTTTGATTGGACATCACACTTTCAAAACCTTAGCTAGCAAGCTAGCAAGACAAGCAGTCGACATCATGAATCACGTCGACAATCTACTGGCAAATTTTCAACAATGATTGGTGTGGAAGGAATCAGTGGCTAACTGCATGCATTACAAAGCAATCACTAGTTTGCTTCCCCCTGCCAGTGGTGTGTGGTCCAAGTCTGGGTTTAAGGGTTTAAAACATCTGTCAGAAAGGGTCTCTTTTCCAAGCTTAAAATGACAAACATTCACACGCAACACCATGGGCCAGAAAAGGTTGAATACAATGGCCATGCTGTCAATCTAGCATGACTTCATCCAGAGAATGCCAGACTTTGAAGACACAAGAAGGACCTTCCTGTTCAAGTGAGCACAGCACAACAACGGTGAGTCCCAAAAGGGATATACTATATGTATACTGTAGCTAAGAAAGTAATACTAAGTGTATATTGTATAGTAAGCTGTTAGTAGCCCATGGGTCTCACCTTAAGATTTTGGTCCCTCTCCCCCTCAGAACATGCTGTTCACACTGTTCTGACTTGGTGGTGCACATGTAGCCTATAGCCTGTTTTTAGTGAGCTTTCATTGTCTGCTTATATGCCCCCATTATAGAAAACTGTAAGAACATCCCATGTTCTGATTTCTGTCGCTGTCCATTTCAAAAGTGCTGAACAGATAGGCATATCGACTACCTCACTCAAATGTCTTAATAGAAATTACAGCACGCCTCTTATACGCTCATCGTTCCCTTACGCCATAGTTTGTACATCTCAATTGTTATGTGTATATATAACTTATATAGGTATATATCTCATTAGTATCATTTTAGGCAATGTTGGAATGATGCATTTAATTGGTTTTGCTTACTTTGTGTATTATAAATTAGCTTGTGCTTTTCCACACGAGGAAGGGATACTTTTTAATGTTGCTGGGCCTGTAACCATGAGGAGGGGATACTTTTTAATGTTGTTGGGTCTGTAACCATGAGGAGGGGATACTTTTTAATGTTGCTGGGCCTATAACCATGAGGAGGGGATACTATATAATGTTGTTGGGTCTGTAACCATGAAGAGGGGATACTATATAATGTTGTTGGGCCTGTAACCATGAAGAGGGGATACTATATAATGTTGTTGGGTCTGTAACCATGAGGAGGGGATACTATATAATGTTGTTGGGTCTGTAACCATGAGGAGGGGATACTATATAATGTGGTTGGGTCTGTAAACATGAGGAGGGGATGCTATATAATGTTGTTGGGTCTGTAACCATGAGGAGGGGATACTATATAATGTTGTTGGGTCTGTAACCATGAGGAGGGGATACTATATAATGTTGTTGGGTCTGTAACCATGAAGAGGGGATACTATATAATGTTGTTGGGTCTGTAACCATGAGGAGGGGATACTATATAATGTTGTTGGGTCTGTAACCATGAGGAGGGGATACTATATAATGTTGTTGGGTCTGTAACCATGAGGAGGGGATACTATATAATGTTGTTGGGTCTGTAACCATGAGGAGGGATACTATATAATGTTGTTGGGTCTGTAACCATGAACTATATAATGTTGTTGGGTCTGTAACCATGAGGAGGGGATACTATATAATGTTGTTGGGTCTGTAACCATGAGGAGGGGATACTATATAATGTTGTTGGGTCTGTAACCATGAGGAGGGGATACTATATAATGTTGTTGGGTCTGTAACCATGAGGAGGGATACTATATAATGTTGTTGGGTCTGTAACCATGAGGAGGGGATACTATATAATGTTGTTGGGTCTGTAACCATGAGGAGGGGATACTATATAATGTGGTTGGGTCTGTAAACATGAGGAGGGGATGCTATATAATGTTGTTGGGTCTGTAACCATGAGGAGGGGATACTATATAATGTGGTTGGGTCTGTAACCATGAGGAGGGGATACTATATAATGTTGTTGGGTCTGTAACCATGAGGAGGGGATACTATATAATGTTGTTGGGTCTGTAACCATGAGGAGGGATACTATATAATGTTGTTGGGTCTGTAACCATGAGGAGGGGATACTATATAATGTTGTTGGGTCTGTAGGAGGATACTATATAATGTTGTTGGGTCTGTAACCATGAGGAGGATACTATATAATGTTGTTGGGTCTGTAACCATGAGGAGGGGACACTATATAATGTTGTTGGGTCTGTAACCATGAGGAGGGGATACTATATAATGTTGTTGGGTCTGTAACCATGAGGAGGGGATACTATATAATGTTGTTGGGTCTGTAACCATGAGGAGGGGATACTATATAATGTTGTTGGGTCTGTAACCATGAGGAGGGGACACTATATAATGTTGTTGGGTCTGTAACCATGAGGAGGGGATACTATATAATGTTGTTGGGTCTGTAACCATGAGGAGGGGATACTATATAATGTTGTTGGGTCTGTAACCATGAGGAGGGGATACTATATAATGTTGTTGGGTCTGTAACCATGAGGAGGGGATACTATATAATGTTGTTGGGTCTGTAACCATGAGGAGGGGATACTATATAATGTTGTTGGGTCTGTAACCATGAGGAGGGGATACTATATAATGTTGTTGGGTCTGTAACCATGAGGAGGGGATACTATATAATGTTGTTGGGTCTGTAACCATGAGGAGGGGATACTATATAATGTTGTTGGGTCTGTAACCATGAGGAGGGGATACTATATAATGTTGTTGGGTCTGTAACCATGAGGAGGGGATACTACATAATGTTGTTGGGTCTGTAACCATGAGGAGGGGATACTATATAATGTTGTTGGGTCTGTAACCATGAGGAGGGGATACTATATAATGTTGTTGGGTCTGTAACCATGAGGAGGGGATACTATATAATGTTGTTGGGTCTGTAACCATGAGGAGGGGATACTACATAATGTTGTTGGGTCTGTAACCATGAGGAGGGGATACTATATAATGTTGTTGGGTCTGTAACCATGAGGAGGGGATACTATATAATGTTGTTGGGTCTGTAACCATGAGGAGGGGATACTATATAATGTGGTTGGGTCTGTAACCATGAGGAGGGGATACTATATAATGTTGTTGGGTCTGTAACCATGAGGAGGGGATACTATATAATGTTGTTGGGTCTGTAACCATGAGGAGGGATACTATATAATGTTGTTGGGTCTGTAACCATGAGGAGGGGATACTATATAATGTTGTTGGGTGTGTAACCATGAGGAGGGGATACTATATAATGTGGTTGGGTCTGTAACCATGAGGAGGGATACTATATAATGTTGTTGGGTCTGTAACCATGAGGAGGGGATACTATATAATGTTGTTGGGTCTGTAACCATGAGGAGGGGATACTATATAATGTTGTTGGGTCTGTAACCATGAGGAGGGGATACTATATAATGTTGTTGGGTCTGTAACCATGAAGAGGGGATACTATATAATGTTGTTGGGTCTGTAACCATGAGGAGGGATACTATATAATGTTTTTGGGTCTGTAACCATGAGGAGGGGATACTATATAATGTGGTTGGGTCTGTAACCATGAGGAGGGGATACTATATAATGTTGTTGGGTCTGTAACCATGAGGAGGGGATACTATATAATGTTGTTGGGTCTGTAACCATGAGGAGGGATACTATATAATGTTGTTGGGTCTGTAACCATGAGGAGGGGATACTATATAATGTTGTTGGGTCTGTAACCATGAGGAGGGATACTATATAATGTTGTTGGGTCTGTAACCATGAGGAGGGATACTATATAATGTTGTTGGGTCTGTAACCATGAGGAGGGGATACTATATAATGTTGTTGGTTCTGTAACCATGAGGAGGGGATACTATATAATGTTGTTGGGTCTGTAACCATGAGGAGGGGATACTATATAATGTTGTTGGGTCTGTAACCATGAGGAGGGATACTATATAATGTTGTTGGGTCTGTAACCATGAGGAGGGGATACTATATAATGTTGTTGGGTCTGTAACCATGAGGAGGGATACTATATAATGTTGTTGGGTCTGTAACCATGAGGAGGGATACTATATAATGTTGTTGGGTCTGTAACCATGAGGAGGGGATACTATATAATGTTGTTGGGTCTGTAACCATGAGGAGGGATACTATATAATGTTGTTGGGTCTGTAACCATGAGGAGGGGATACTATATAATGTTGTTGGGTCTGTAACCATGAGGAGGGATACTATATAATGTTGTTGGGTCTGTAACCATGAGGAGGGGATACTATATAATGTTGTTGGGTCTGTAACCATGAGGAGGGGATACTATATAATGTTGTTGGGTCTGTAACCATGAGGAGGGGATACTATATAATGTTGTTGGGTCTGTAACCATGAGGAGGGATACTATATAATGTTGTTGGGTCTGTAACCATGAGGAGGGTTACTATATAATGTTGTTGGGTCTGTAACCGTGAGGAGAGGATACTATATAATGTTGTTGGGTCTATAACCATGAGGAGGGGATACTATATAATGTTGTTGGGTCTGTAACCATGAGGAGGGATACTATATAATGTTGTTGGGTCTGTAACCATGAGGAGGGGATACTACATAATGTTGTTGGGTCTGTAACCATGAGGAGGGGATACTATATAATGTTGTTGGGTCTGTAACCATGAGGAGGGGATACTATATAATGTTGTTGGGTCTGTAACCATGAGGAGGGATACTATATAATGTTGTTGGGTCTGTAACCATGAGGAGGGGATACTATATAATGTTGTTGGGTCTGTAACCATGAGGAGGGATACTATATAATGTTGTTGGGTCTGTAACCATGTTTTCCAGTGACAGTCTCTTCCCATTCCAATTATTATTATTATTTAAACAAAAAGTACAGTAATAGAACCATGTAATTCCAGTTGATATTGCAAGGGTTGTTTTGTTTGCGTTGGTATATTGTCTATAAAAGTGGATCCTCATGATTGTATTTTCCTTAGTTTTTAGACCACATAGGCCTAATAAAATACTTGAAATTGTAGTCTAACCACATCTCTCTCTCTCTCTCTCTCGCTCGCTCGGTGTGTGCGGTGACTTAAATAAGAGTAAAGTTAAATTCCGCAAGATGTTGAGCCCTTATCTGAACTAACGTCTATCTGAATTTCTGTCGGTGTCCATTTTGAAAGTGCTGAATGAATAGGCCTACCTCGTTGCAGATCGTTTGCGTGCACTTGCTTATACTTACAGCTAAGTGTTAATGACACAACAAACAAACATTATGAATTTATTGAACATAAAACAAAATAATGTTTGTGTATGGTAAAAAAAGTCATAACCCATGTCGGCATTCGGCATTATTCTTATCGAGTTCCACAAATCCACAAGGAGTCAGTAGAAACCATATTTATTTCAGCATGTCAGCCATATCAGCTATGTTTTATTTTTAAATGGCAGTAAATGAGGCTGAATGATCTATTATGCTGCCAGACAAGGCTCTGCTGATTTCCAGGTGTAGCAGTGGTAAGGATTCACTCCACCGTGCTGAAAATAAATCCTTGCTGTTGGAACAGCTTTATGTAGGCCCTAACAGTTTATGGGCACCGTTTGTCACCGTTATAGTGTTGTTAGTGTTGTGTCGTGGCTTTGCTGGCATGCATACATTTTTTGGTTCAGTTTGTCCCACCAAGATGTACAGTACATGCTAAAATCGCTACTGATTAACACTAGCGGTAGTTCAGACGAGGACACCATTCTCACCCTCACAGTTCCCACAGCCATTGTAGACACTGCAGGCACTTTGCCATCACAGCGATGACTAAAAAACACTATTCCTTCACCAACCCCCCCTCCTCCCGCATCAAAAGTGGACTGCACTGCACAGTGATGTGCTAGCGTCCCAGGGTGGCCTTCAGCGGGTTGGATTATTCATTTAAAGACTCATCCAGCTCTGAGCAACTAACAACCAGTACAGATACTATTATTCAGCCCCCAAATACACAACATGCCAGAGAGCATGCTATCAGACCAAGTCGTGGAAAACGCACGCCCGCACGCACATTTGATCTCACATCCAAAATGCTGGAATATATCAATTAAACGTTTTAGCTTCACTGTCCAAATAAATACATAGGGGAGTGTATGCATAGCGATCAGTGTTGGAAAACAATTCTCAATTGAGTAAAAGTAAAGATACGTTAATAGAAAATGACACAAGTAAAAGTCACCCAGTAAAATACTACTTGATTAAAAGTATTTGGTTTTAAATATACTTAAGTATCAAAAGTAAAAGTATAATTCGTTACAAATTCCTTATATTAAGCAAACCAGATGGCACAATTTTCTTGTTTTTAACTTATGGATAGCCAGGGGCACACTCCAACACTCAGACGCCATTCACAAATAAAGCATTTGTGTTTACTGAGTCCGGCAGATCAGAGACAGTAGAGATGACCACGGATGTTCTCTTGATAGGTGTGTGAATTTGACCATTTTCCTGTCCTGCTAAGCATTCAAAATGTAACGAGTACGTATGGGTGTCAGGGAAAATGTATGGAGTAAAAAGAACGTTATTTTCTTTAGGAATGCAGTGAAGTAAAAGTTGTCAAAAATATAAATAGTAAAGGGGTGTAAAGTAAAGATACACAAAAAAATGACTTAAGTAGTACTTCAAAGTATTTTCTATTGAAGTACTTCACACCACTGATAGCAATGGAGATGGAATATGTATCGTCATAACCTAGAATGATCAATGCCACTGGACATACTATTGGGGGTATCAACTGTGACTAAATGATGTGTAGTCAAATCAAATTTTATTTGTCACATGCGCCGAATACAACCGTGAAATGCTTTCTAATGAGCCCTTAACCATCAACGCAGTAAAAAAAAAAATAGGGGTTCAGGAAATATTGACTAAATAAACTAAAGTAAAAAAATAAAAGAGTAACAATAAAATAACAATAACGAGGCTATATACAGGGGGTACCGGTACCGAGTCAATGTGCAGGTGTACAGGTTAGTCAAGTTAATTGAGGTAATATGTACATGTAGATCGGGGTAAAGTGACTATGCATCGATAATAAACAGCGAGTCGCAGCAGTGTAAAAAAAGGTGGGGGGGGGTCAAAACTAATAGTCTGTCTAGTCATTTGATAATCTGTTTTTTGGTCCAAGACTTGGCGCTCTGGTACCACTTGCCATGCAGTAGCAGAGAGAACAGTCTATGACTATGGTGGCTGGGGTCTTTGCCAATTTTTAGGGCCTTCCTCTGACACTGCCTGATATAGAGGTCCTGGATGGCAGGAAGCTTGGCCCCAGTGATGTACTTGGCCGAATGCCATACCCTCTGTAGCGCCTGGCGGTCGGAGGCCGAGCAGTTATCATACCAGGCGGTGATGCAACCAGTCAGGATGCGCTCGATGGTGCAGCTGTAAAACCTTTTGAGGATCTAAGGACCCATGCCACATCTCCTTTGTCTTGGTCACGTTGTTGCCAGGTCTCTGATGTCCTCCCTATAGGCTGTCTCATCGTTGTGTCGTCAGCAAACTTAATGATGGTGTTGGAGTTGTGCTTGGCGATGCAGTCATGGGTGAACAGGGAGTACAGGACGGGACTAAGCACGCACCCCTGAGGGGCCCCCATGTTGAGAATCAGCGTGACAGATGTGTTGTTGCCTACCCTTACTACCTGGGGGCGGCCCTTCAGGAAGTCCAGGATCCAGTTGCAGAAGAAGGTGTTTAGTCCCAGGGTCCTTAGCATATTGATGAGATTTGAAGGCACTATGGTGTTGAACGCTGAGCTTTAGTCAATGAATAGCATTCACACATAGGTGTTCATTTTGTCCAGGTGGGAAAGGGCAGTGTGGAGTGCAATAGAGATTGTGTCATCTATTGATCTGTTGGGGCGGTAAGCGAATTGGAGTGGGTCTAGGGTTTCTGGGATGATGGTGTTGATGTGAGTCAAGACCAGCCTTTCAAAGCTCTTCATGGCTACAGACGTGAGTGCTACGGGTCAGTAGGCAGGTTACTTTGGTGTTCTTGGGCACAGGGACTATGGTGGTCTGTTTGAAACATGTAGGTATTACACACTCGGTCAAGGAGTTTGAAAAAGTCAGTGAAGACAATTGTCAGTTGGTTCTCGCATGCTCTGAGTACACATCCTGGTAATCCGTCTGGCCCTGCAGCCTTGTGAATGTTGACCTGTTTAAACACATCGGCTATGGAGAGCGTGATCAAACAGTCGTACGGAATAGCTGGCACTCTCATGCATGCTTCAGTGTTGCTTACCTCAAAGCGTGCATAAGTAATTTAGCTTGTCTGGAAGGCTCGTGCCACTGGGCAGCTCGCGGCTGGGCTTCCCTTTGTAGTCTGTAATAGTTTGCAGGCCCAGCCACAACCGACGAGTGTCGGATCTGGTGTAGTAGAAGTAAAGGTGGTCTAGAGTTTTTTTCCCCTCTGGTTGCACATGTGACATGCTGGCAGAAATTAGGTAAAAGGGATTTAAGTTTCCCTGCATTAAAGTCCGTGGCCACTAGGAGCACCGCCTCTGGATGAGCATTTTCTTGTTTGCTTATGGTGGCATTGAGTGCGGTCTTAATGCCAGCATTGGTTTGTGGTGGTAAATAGACAGCTACGAAAAATATAGATGAAAATTATCTTGGTAAGTAGTGTGGTCTACAGCTTATCATACTCTACCTCAGGCGAGCGTAACATCAAGACTTCCTAAATATTAGATTTCCCTCACCAGCTGTTATTGACAAAGATACACATATCGCCACACCTTGTCTTACCGGAGGCAGCTGTTCTGTCTTGCTGATGCACGGAAAACCCAGCCGACTATATATATCCATGTCATCGTTCAACCACGACTTGGTGAAATATAAGACATTACAGTTTAATGTCCTGTTTGTAGGATAGTCTTGAACGGAGCGCATCCAGTTTTTCTCCAATGATTGCACATTGGCCAATAAGACAGATGGTAGCGGCAGGTTACCCACTTGCCGACAAATGATTACGTCCCCTCTATCGGCATCTCTTCTTCATGCGAATGACAGGGATTTGGACCTTCAAGTCCGACTTGTTAAAGCAAAAATCTTTGTCCAGTTCGAGGTGAGCAATCCTTTCCTACTCAACACAATCCAGACCATTGCAGATAGAAATGAACAAACCCCATTTTCGAGAGCATCCATAGACATTCTACCTAGATGTTACGCCTCAACAGTACACAATATATCCCAGGTCTGCTACTTTTACAGCCGACAGTCTGCAGAGGAAAACGGAGCTGATTAAAACAAAAATGACAGTTCAAAGAGTAGGCAATGACAGAAGTTGAAATGGGAAACGGACGGAAAGTGCTTTAAGTGACAAGGGAAAAGAGTGTGTTCAGAGAGGGTCTCTGACAGGAACAAGAGGGGTAAACATACGCCGAGGAGAAAAGAAAAGGAACAAATGTATGAATTTATAGAGTGTGGCAGCACCAGAGAAGTCACTTTATTTATTCTTACAGGGGGCTGTGCCCAGGGACACATCAGTTACTGTGGATGAAGTCATGAAATCCACAGCACTGGCTCTTAAAATGGAGCCAAAACTTAAAAGGCCATTGTAATGTCAATGTGAAGAGGGAACAATAGCGGAATCATTTTGAAATGATTTCAACAGTCATTCTTTCATTCTTTGTAATCTTTCTTTCTACATTTGTTTCTTCCATCTATCCATACTTCCACTTCTATTTCTCTTTTCTTGTTTCCACACACTATTCCTCTCCTCTCCGTGTGCTGATTCAAGCATATATTTACAGATAATGATTAGTTACTCCGTATACAACTGGAGAGGAAATCAATACATTTACAATCAACGTACTAGAGTATCAACAACAGCCTGTATGAAATCCAAAAGGAAATCCTGGGGCTTTTGCCTTTGAGCTCGTCTGAAGTCTGTCGGCTCCAATTCTGAGCAGGGGATATCAAAGCAACTTTGGGCATTAAGAAACGAGCCATGCTGGTTTACGTAGTCACCGCCATTAAACCATGTTTTACGAAATGGTTCGACGTATTTTAGTTGGTCAGATTAATCCGATTAATCAAAGTCCAAGATTCAACAGCAACACTTTTTAATGCATAGGCTTGTCAAAATATGGCTAGTTCCCTGGACCCGAAGGAAGTCTACTGGCTTTACGAAAAAACAAGCTCAATGGATAATCTTCATTGAGAGTGCTTATTAGTTCAGGTTCCGGGAAATGGGTCCTTAGTGTCGACAAGCATTTAGTGCTGGCTAACAACGTGAGGCAGAGGGAACGGTTGGCCGAAGAACAAAAATGTGCTAAATGTGATGCAAGTCTCTATGACCCATTGGGTCCTCCTGTGTGTGCTGTTTGTAGAGCGCTAGCAATTTCATCCAAAATGCATGACTGCAACTTCCTCTACCCCTTACGACATCCCAAAACACATTTCCACCAGCATCTATTCTTATATTCTCCCTTAAATGAAATAACACTACTTACAGTAATAATAAAAGTCTAAAATAAAATATGTATAGTTAGCATTATTCTAATTAGTGTCATCAAATATTATACAATACACACAAAGAGCTTGTCCAATAATAACTTGTCCAATGGCTACATTTAGAAAAGGTTGCAGGTGCAGGGGGGAATGTATGTGACAGCCGACACACCCACCTGCCACACACACACACACACTTTGCTTGGCTGCACGCCCAACTGTAGCCTGTGTCACTCCTGCTCTCTGCCTAGCTCTCTCGTCCCTCTCCATCCTAGTCTGTTCAGCCCTCGTCACGTGTATTTCTCATTTGCATCCATCTTGAGCATTCTTCCTCCGTATTGTGGTCTGTCAGTCAGTGGCTCTGCTCTTCATCCAAGGCATCATCATCAATACACAATAATATTACATTCACAAATTGGGTCCTTCAACAGCTAATGGACAAAACATACTGTATGTATAATCTGCATTTTCAGCCAATGACAAACAGCAAACTGTCAAACCCAGATGATGTAGCGATGAGATTGAAATGTGTAGCAGCTGCTTGCACCTCCCAGACAGACAATAATACACACACTGAAACCTAGCGGACATGATGCAGTCACTGGATGACCTTTCACCCTTACGTACCTGACAATGAGGACAGCACTGGATCTCTCCATGTACACAGGCATGCAAGCAGGCAGGCAGGCACACACACAAACTCTCTCACTTGGTGTATCATACTTACTAAACATTTACAAAGGATGTTGACAGCACAATTTAAAAGCTTATAAATGCCCCCTCTCTCAATCCCTGTTCCAAAGCTAATGGCAGTTGTATGTTTCAATATGATTCCATACATGACTCTGTGAGGCTACATCTTACCGTGACTGTCTTGATACGGCCACTGCCTTTGGTACAGGTCCAGCCAGAGCGGTTGAAGAGGAGGCCACACACCTCCCCCTCCAAGCAGGGCGCCATCTCACACCACTGTCTGCCCCTCACGATGCGCGCTGAGGGGACAAAGAGAAGGGCAGAGAAAGAGAGAGATAAGGTGGGGGGGAAGAGAGTTAGAACCTAGGTTGTATTAGCTACTGTCATCAACCTTTTAAAGTCACACTTTATTTCAAGTGCATTTGAACACAAATGGCTTGATGGGTAGTGACACTGTCAAACGTGCTATACAGATATACAGTTCACTGTATATTAGCTCACTATAATAATCGGTAGATGCTAGTGCTTTGTCACGGACTATGTTTCAACAACCAATGACAAGCCATACCAAAATGGTCTTCAATGAGAGAGAGAAAGAGAGTGAAACATTTTCAGAGCCCTTGACCTTTTCCACATTTTGTTAAGCTACAGCCTTATTCTAAAATGTATTACATTTTCCTCATCAATCTACACACAATACCTCATAATGAAAAGCAAAAACAGTTTACATTTTTTGGCAAATTTATGACAAAAGAAAAAAGTTGAAGTATTCAGACCCTTTACTCAGTACTTTGTTGAAGCACCTGTGGCAGCGATTTGAGCCTTGAGTCTTCTTGGGTGTGACACTACAAGCTTGGCACCCCTGTATTTGGAGAGTTTGTTCCATTATTCTCTACAGATCCTCTCAAGCTCTGTCAGGTTGGATGGGGAGCGTCACTGCACATCTATTTTCAGATCTCTCAGAGATGTTTGATCGGGTTCAAGTCAGGGCTCTGACTGGGCCACTCAAGGACATTCAGAGACTTGTCCCCAAGCCACTCCTGCATTGTCTTAGCTGTGTGCTTAGGGTTGTTGTCCTGTTGGAAGGTGAACCTTACCTCCAGTCTGAGGTCCTGAGCAGGTTTTCATCAAGGATCTCTGTACTTTGTGCAGTTCATCTTTCGCTCGATCCTGACTAGTCTCCCAGTCCCTGCCGCTGAAAAACATCCCCCCAGCATGATGCTACCACCACCATGCTTCAGGATGCCAGGTTTCCTCCAGACGTGATGCTTGGCATTCAGGCCAAAGAGTTCAATCTTGATTTCATCAGATGAGAGAATCTTGTTTCTCATGGTCTGAGAGTCTTTAGGTGACTTTAGGCAAACTTCAAGTGGGCTGTCATATGCGTTTACCGATGAGTGGCTTACGTCTGGTCATTATACCATAATGGCCTGATTGGTGGAATGCTGCAGAAATGGTTGTCCTTCTGGAAGAGTCTCCCATCTCCATAGAGGAACTCCAGAGCTCTGTCAGAGTGACAATCGGGTTCTTGGTTCCTCCCTGAACAAGGCCCTTCTCCCCCGATTGCTCAGTTTGGCCAGGCGGCCAGCTCTGGGAAGAGTCTTGGTGGTTCTAAACTTCTTCCATTTAAGAATGATGGAGGTCACTGTTTTCTTGGGGATCTTAAATGTTGCATAAATGGTTTGGTACCCTTCCCCAGATCTGTGCCTCGACATAATCCTGTCACGGAGCTCTATGGATAATTCCTTTCAACCTCATGGCTTGGTTTTTGCTCTGACATGCAGTGTCAACTGTGGCACCTTATATAGACAGGTGTGTGCCTTTCCAAATCATGTCCAATCAATTGAATTTACCACAAGTGGACTCCAATCAAGTTGTAGAAACGTCTCAAGGAGGATCAATGGGAACAGGATGCACCCGAGCTCAATTTCGAGTCTCATTAAAATTGAAATTCCAATTAGGATCTGGCTCAAAAATATTCCAATTATGAATTTACCAAATGGGACAAACAATAAATCGATGTTTGTCCCAACAAAATCAAAATAACGTATGTAAGAGCAGAATTGGGCCAATACTCCCTTCCCTATTCAAATAAAAAAAATAGCCACACAATTTGACATCCATCTAAGAACAAGCGACCCCAAAACATTTCATCACACAGCCCTACAATGTCAAGAGATGAAACAAGAGAAGAGGCTGATTGGAAAGACACCACAAACAAAAATCTAAATAAACTTCAATCCTATTTGGCTCTAAACAGACAGCACACGGTGACCACTGTGACTGATAGAAAACTGCGGAAAACACTGACTATGTTCAGACTCAGTGAGCACAGCCTGGCCATAGAGACCGGTCGTCACAAGCCAGCCTGGCTTGCCCACTTTGTGCTCACTCTGTTCCCGGGGAGAGGTGGAGACAGAGCTGCATTTCCTTTTACACTGTGACAGATACTCAAACGTAGGATAATCTTTATTTCCCAAAATGATCATTCATTGCAAAGAATTTGTATCTATAAAAGCCTACTAAAATTCATTCTACTTATTATTATTCTCATTACTATTGCTGTTGTAGTTACGCTTAACGTTAATAACAAAGCCACTACTACTAGGTTGTTGTTATATTTGTACTTAGACAATTAAGTAATTTAACTTGCCATGTCAATTAAGTTTATTGAATTGAGAGAGAGATGTATTTTTGCTTTTGTACTTGAACTATTTGCACATAATATGACATTTGAAATGTCTTTATTCTTTGGGAACTTTTGTGAGTGTAATATTTACTGTTCTTTTTTCATTGTTTGTTTCACTTTTGTTTATTATCTACTTCACTTGCTTTGGCAATGTTAACATATGGCAATAAAGCCCTTAAATTGAATTGATTTTAATTTTGAGAGCGAGGGGGAGGGAGGGAGGGAGCGAGATAGAGAGAAGGCGAGAGAGAGGGTGAGAGAGAGAGCGAGGGAGCGAATGTGAGAGAGAGAGAAATAGCTTCTTCACAATCAGTGGCTCTTGATTAGATTCTTTGAAAGTCATCTGTCTAGACACTAGATGGTGTCACCATGATGACGGTCACTCTTTTGTGTTCTCTATATAATCTGTCCGGACGACATTGAATTAGCATTAGGCTTTGTTGACGCTGATCAACACTGATTGTTCCTCACTGTGTGTGTGTGTGTGTGTGTGTGTGTGTTCAAGCTCTCTCAAAGGTTATCGGTCCTCTCAGGACCTGGCATGAGCTGTCGTCCCTTTCTGGCCCCTCAGGGTTTACGGTGGTTGGGGGGCGAATTGAAAGAGAGTGAGAGACAGAGGGGCTGCAGTGGCAAATGTCCACAATGAGAGTAAAGGAGTTTGTGTCCCTCCTATTGTGACATTGTGACACTAAAGGATAACCCCTTGTTGAGGTTTTCAATAATTGCTTGTATCATGTTGTTCCTTCGAGTCGGATATCGCAGCCCTGGTCTGTCTTTCCATGGGACTATGTATGCACGTGCACAGACACGTGCACGCGCGCACGCACACACGCACGCACGCACGCACACAGTAAGAGGACACTGCAAAAAAGGATCTCTAGCTGCCTGAACACCAACTGTTTTTTAATATCATATTATGAATGGGAACGGGTCAAAAAAGCTTTAAGGAGAAGAACATTTCAAATTCCCTTTCAATTCCTTCAACAGCTGCAAAAGTCTAGCTATCCTGCCCCTGACACTGCAATTTCCCTCTGCGAATTGGATCGTCAGCGCCATCAGCCGTAACAAAGCATAGATTGATCAGTCATTCGTAAACATAGTTGTGAGTATATCATGTAACAGCTAAACCCAATTGCTGAGGGGCTAAAGAAATAAAGCTGAGTTTGCAAAGTTGGCTGATTTGTGCGGAGAGACCAACAGAGCACTAAAGCACAGCCTGGCTAGAAGACAGACTGAAACAGCTGGGTTGTGTCCAATGAGGGAGAAAACTTTTTGAAACACAGTGAAACGGGTAGGCACTACCTGAACTTGTCTAAATAGGAAACATTCATTTTCTTCTCCAGTTGCAAAACGTTTCAGAACGCTGTGCCCTACAGAACACGGGCCCATAGGGCACTACAGAGTGGAAAGCTGTGACTGACACCTGGGTGGCCTTCCTGTCATTCGCTCTGTTTTCACGGCCCCCCCAACCCCCAGACAGGCTGGATGCTGGCCCAGGGTTATCAGCTTCTGAAGGTCCTATGGGCCAGCTCTCTCCTGCAACTGTTCCTGCCTTAAGAGCTCATGTGGCCATCTGTCCCCTAGCAGATCCTGCCAGCCAGGACCACTGAGAGAGAGAGAGAGAGAGAGAGAGAGAGAGAGAGAGAGAGAGAGAGAGAGAGAGAGAGAGAGAGAGAGAGAGAGAGAGAGAGAGAGAGAGAGAGAGAGAGAGAGAGAGAGAGAGAGAGAGAGAGAGAGAGAGAGAGAGAGAGAGAGAGAGAGAGAGAGAGAGAGAGAGAGAGAGAGAGAGAGAGAGAGAGAGAGAGAGAGAGAGAGAGAGAGAGAGAGAGAGAGAGAGAGAGAGAGAGAGAGAGAGAGAAATATATGGACTGGCTATTAACGTCAGCGAGAGCTGCGATGGGCAGCCAGTAATAATCCATTTGCTGCCGCTGTAATCATAGTTCTCTTTTAGTTAAGCAGCGTTGCTGGAGCGTTATGTGGAGCTGTCTGAAGAGACAGTATTACAAAGACAGCGTGGTACCATACAAGCACACGTTATGCCAGACACGGCCTGTTGTGTGGTTGACCGTGTGGTTGTCGTGTGGTTGACCTCTAGGTTGCATGAAGATGATCATAAAGAGATAACGGCGAGGCTTGCAAAAATTCCCCACATTTCCAGAAATACCAACTAGAAGATTCCTACAATTAGGAGGGAATAAGCAGGAATTCCTAGACTCCTCCAACCAGAATCTGGGGACGTTACCTGAATTTTTCCACCCTAGAGACAGCTTAAGTAAACTACGGTTGTTCACACTCACCGTCAACGCAGGCAGGCCTGGCTCGCGTGGTGCCAGCGATCTGGCCTCTCCTGCAGGCACAGCGGGCAGTCTGGCGGTCGATGGTCCGCCTGGGCACGCTGCTGTCTCTGTTGAGCGTCACGATCTCACACGTGCCCACCGCCAACTGGCCTGCAGAGACAACAAGGTGAGAGTCTCAAATGGCACCCTATTGTGTAGTGCACTACTGTTGACCAGAGTCTGCACTATACAGGGAATAAGGGGCCATTTCAGACGTGGTCTACTTGACATTACGATCATTCAGCAGAAGCTCTCATCCAGACCTGGATTCAGATAGTATTTGCTTTCATTCCAATACTTCAGCTGCACTTGATTGAGCTTGCCTGGCGCATTGGAATCAATGGAATAGTCCCCTGCTCATCTGGAATTCCAGGCCGGCTCAACTTTAGATCATAGGTGGTTCTTTACATATTTCCCAGAAAATAAATACTAAGATGAACAGGGTTGCTCCATGAAGGTGAAATGTTATCTCTACTTCCGGGCTTGAGGCACTATATTTCACCTCATCCCCCACAATGCAATTCCAACAGGATCAACACTGTTGGTATCTGGTCAATAACCTCACACACAGCTGAGTCAGACAGACTCACCTGTACAGCCTTCCCTGCTGAACGTCCAATACAACGATTAGTGAACAATGCAAATGTAGCAGAAGAGTTTGAACATCAAGCTGCCTTGTTAAAGTCAATTATGGTACATACTAGGAAAGATCCCTGCACGGCCTTCTACAATTATAGTCCGTTTTGAACTGCTGTTGTTTAGGTTTGGGAGGAACATCCACAAAGCCCAGAGAGTAAGTCATCTCTTGCAGTGTATTCTGCTTCTACCTGGTAGTACTATAGTTATTATCAGTCTGATGAAGACTGATGAGGACCCAGGTGGTTCCCTTAAGATCCTATCTCCCAATCCATTCACTCCCATGGCCACTTAAAGCAGTAGCCTTCCACTTCCATCCCTCATAACGCGCTCCACACTTATCTCTACCAGTCAACCACTGAATTTAGATAGGAGCATTACAACACAATCAGATTCAAGTGAGGATTCGCACAGGCTATGTGTAATTTAATTTCATACACTGACTCACAGGCACGCATTCACAAAAATACACACACACAGGCTTACTCACACACACACACACCAACCACCCCCACATCCAGCACATCCCCGTCCCTCCCCCACACTCTGGGGAGTTAATGGCTGTGCCATCAGATATTAGTGCTGAGCGATTAACCAACATTTCGGTTATTTTTAGGTTTTTAAACAACTAATTGACTGACGTCAGTTCAATTATTTTAGTTCCATGTAGTTTTTTTCTTTCTTTTGTGAGCTGGATGCACAGTTTTTGTAGAGATAAATCATAGCCAATATTCGACATAGCTTAGTGTAGAAAACGTGGTAATTAACTACAATGACCATAATCCATTGTGCGCGTGCCTACTTGTCCAGTCTGTGTGGAGCAGAGGTAAGGTATCGCTACCTGAAAATACATGATCTAAGTGATTGATAGTTGGCATTCTGCAGTCATAAAAGTATCCCATATTTACTTTGAAGAACTACAAAAATAGTGATTTTGTCAGACAGCATAGGGCAGCAGCTCTATAGAGATGAGATGATGACTTGGAATGAAATAATAAAGTCATCAAATAAAACAAATATTTTATTAAAGTTAAGTAATAAAATAATCAAACCGACCTCAAAAAGCACAAATTGTTCTGTACTAATATGCTGGACATACACAGGGCTCTGGTCCTCGTGTTTCAACAGCTACCAGATAAATGGGACCATGTGCAATAAGCCTAGAGGATAGGGAGGGAGAGGAGGGAGAGGAGGGAGAGAGAGATGGAGACAGTACGGAGCATTACAGGCTTCTTAATGTGCCCTAAGCCACTGCAGCCCATTCCATCACGCCAAGCAGGAGTTCATTCAAATGACAGGGGGTTTCTGTCACTTGGTGATGTGAAGGCGCATGGCCTCGTCTCTATTTCAGATGATGAAATGCACATACTGTGGGGGCACAGAGTGAGGTATGGTGGCAGGGGGAGGGGGGTCGCCCACGCTCTGGTTTCCATCACACATGACACCTACATATGTAGGATCTTAATTTGATTACACTTTTGTTGATCATTTTTTTAAAGGCTTCTATAGTTTTTAATTCCCACTTTAAAACGTCAGCCTTGATTCTCCCTAAAAAATGTATCAACCCCCCCCCCCAAAAAAATGACAATTCACATAATAATTTACATTTCATGTTGCTGCAGGATTATTTTCCTGCAGTAGAAAACCAGCTCAAATTAAGATCCTACATCTGTACAGGCGCTGGCACAAATGACCTTCACTCACACACACACACACACACACACACACACACACACACACACACACACACACACACAGTGATGCATGGATAAATACACACATACACACACACACACACACACACACTCACACACAACCCCCCCCACACACACACACACACACACTGACATACAGTGGTGCATGGATAAATACACACACACACACACACACACACACACACACACACACACACACACACACACACACACACACACACACACACACACACACACACACACACACACACACACACAGACACAAAAGTATGCACACACAAACCGCAAAGCAAATGTATAGTGAGCAGTGTTATTTTGACTCTGCACTGCTTGTGTGTTTGTGTATGATATACTGTATATACAGTGGGGGTCCGAAATTATTGACACCCTTGATAAAGATGAGCAATTATAAAACATTTAAATACTTAGCTATATTGTACGCCGCCCAAAAATGGGAAATTAAGTTATTTTATACTAATACAATTGCTCAGAGAAAGAGATTTGGTTTAAGTAATCATTGTTTTCTCTCAAAAAGGTAGAGGTCAAAATGATTGACACCCCTAAAGACTCTTATAAATAAAGTAATCAATTTAGTGTTTGTTCCCATGTTCCTAGCATGCAATAACTACATCATGCCTGTGAGTCTACAAACGTACTGGATGTATTTGCAGTTAGTTTTGGTTGTGTTTCTGATTATTTTGTGCCCAATAGAATTGAATGGTTAAATCGTGTATTGTGTTATTTTGGAGTCAATTTGACTGTAAATAAGAATAGATCTGTTTCTACACACTTCTACATTAATGTGGATGCTACCATGATTGTGAATACTTTGGAATGAATCGCGAATAACGATGAGTGAGAAAGATACGGAGGGTCAAAGATCATACCCCCAAGACATGCTAACCTCTCACCATTACAATAACGTGAGGTTAGCATGTCTTGAGGGTTTGATCATTGACCCTTCTGTAACTTTCTCACTCATCATTATTCATGACTCATTCAGGATGATCCGTAATCAATTATGATCCCAACCTTTTAAAGAGAAAAAAGATAACTTGTTCAACAAAATCTCTTTCTTTGAGCAACTGTGTTAGTATAAAATAATTTCTCCAAAATGTTTTTGCATATAATATAGCTCAGAATTTGAATAACAATGCACATGCCCCGCCCACCTGAGGATCTGTCTCCTTCGGCTATTTATTTCCTGTGTTTGAGGGGAGCAGAATCCACTTGTCACTTTAATCTCGCTTGATTGATTGCTTTCATTTTACTCCTGCGACTCTTTCCTCTTGTTTGTGCCTGTTTTCCCCCCCGTTAACCTTACGACCACGGAAAAGTTTGTAATGACCTGACAAACACACCCCGGTAATGGCTGAAATGGGTTCAATGGAACACATTGTCTTTCCGTTGCATTTATAAGAATGCTAAAGCTTGGTCTGGGATTTAATTTGCTACAGTTGAAATGTTTACAAATTATATGCACTGAAATGAAAGCAATTTTCTAAAATGAACACTCGGATTATAGTGATCATGTTTGATCTCGCAAACAATGTGAAGTATGTTTGGATAGGTGTAATCTAGAGCCAAGCGTGTTGATTTTTTAAACCAACGGTATCCTGCTATTGACACACTTGTTGAATTATGCAACAGAACATGACAATAACAGTAATTATTGAGGAAGTCTAGACAGCGCAGGTGAGTTAAGGTAGGGTAGACAGAGCAGGTAAGTTCAGGTAGGCCTGGACAGAGCAGGTGAGTTCAGGTAGGGTAGACAGAGGAGGGGAGTTCAGATAGGGTAGACAGAGCAGGTAAGTTCAGGTAGACATGGACAGAGCAGGTGAATTCAGGTAGGTCTAGACAGTGCAGGTGAGTTCAGTTAGGCCTGGACAGAGCAGGTGAGTTCAGGTAGGCCTGGACAGAGCAGCTGGTAGGGTAGCCAGAGCAGGTGAGTTCAGGTAGGCCTAGACAGAGCAGGTGAGTTCAGGTAGGTCTAGACAGAGCAGGTGAGTTCAGATAGGCCTGGACAGAGCAGGTGAGTTCAGGTAGGATAGACAGAGCAGGTGAGTTCAGGTAGGGTAGACAGAGCAGCTGAGTGCAGGTAGGGTAGACAGTGCAGGTGAGTTCAGGTAGGGTAGACAGAGCAGGTGAGTGCAGGTAGGGTGGACAGAGCAGGTGAGTTGAGGTAGGGTAGACAGAGCAGGTAGGGTAGACAGAGCAGGTGAGTTCAGGTAGGGTAGACAGAGCAGGTGAGTTCAGGTAGGGTAGACGGAGCAGGTGAGTTCAGGTAGAGTAGATGGAGCAGGTGAGTTCAGGTAGGGTTGACATAGCAGGTGAGTTCAGGTAGGTTTAGACAGAGCAGGTGAGTTCAGGTAGGGTAGACAGAGCAGGTGAGTTACATTTACATTTACATTTAAGTCATTTAGCAGACGCTCTTATCCAGAGCGACTTACAAATTGGTGCAAACACCTATGACAACCAGTGGAACAGCCACTTGCATCTAAATCTTGTTGGGGGGGGGGGAGTGAGAAGGATTACTTACCCTTACTTACCCTATCCTAGGTATTCCTTGAAGAGGTGGGGTTTCAGGTGTCTCCGGAAGGTGGTGATTGACTCCGCTGTCCTGGCGTCGTGAGGGAGTTTGTTCCACCATTGGGGGGCCAGAGCAGCGAACAGTTTTGACTGGGCTGAGCGGGAACTGTACTTCCTCAGTGGTAGGGAGGCGAGCAGGCCAGAGGTGGATGAACGCAGTGCCCTTGTTTGGGTGTAGGGCCTGATCAGGGCCTGGAGGTACTGAGGTGCCGTTCCCCTCACAGCTCCGTGGCGAGCACCATGGTCTTGTAGCGGATGCGAGCTTCAACTGGAAGCCAGTGGAGAGAGCGGAGGAGCGGGGTGACGTGAGAGAACTTGGGAAGGTTGAACACCAGACGGGCTGCGGCGTTCTGGATGAGTTGTAGGGGTTTAATGGCACAGGCAGGGAGCCCAGCCAACAGCGAGTTGCAGTAGTCAAGACGGGAGATGACAAGTGCCTGGATTAGGACCTGCGCCGCTTCCTGTGTGAGGCAGGGTCGTACTCTGCGGATGTTGTAGAGCATGAACCTACAGGAACGGGACACCGCCTTGATGTTAGTTGAGAACGTCAGGGTGTTGTCCAGGATCACGCCAAGGTTCTTAGCGCTCTGGGAGGAGGACACAATGGAGTTGTCAACCGTGATGGTGAGATCATGGAACGGGCAGTCCTTCCCCGGGAGGAAGAGGAGCTCCGTCTTGCTGAGGTTCAGCTTGAGGTGGTGATCCGTCATCCACACTGATATGTCTGCCAGACATGCAGAGATGCGATTCGCCACCTGGTCATCAGAAGGGGGAAAGGAGAAGATTAATTGTGTGTCGTCTGCATAGCAATGATAGGAGAGACCATGTGAGGTTATGACAGAGCCAAGTGACTTGGTGTATAGCGAGAATAAGAGAGGGCCTAGAACAGAGCCCTGGGGGACACCAGTGGTGAGAGCGCGTGGTGAGGAGACAGATTCTCGCCACGCCACCTGGTAGGAGCGACCTGTCAGGTAGGACGCAATCCAAGCGTGGGCCGCGCCGGAGATGCCCAACTCGGAGAGGGTGGAGAGGAGGATCTGATGGTTCACAGTATCGAAGGCAGCCGATAGGTCTAGAAGGATGAGAGCAGAGGAGAGAGAGTTAGCTTTAGCAGTGCGGAGCGCCTCCGTGATACAGAGAAGAGCAGTCTCAGTTGAATGACTAGTCTTGAAACCTGACTGATTTGGATCAAGAAGGTCATTCTGAGAGAGATAGCGGTAGAGCTGGCCAAGGACGGCACGCTCAAGAGTTTTGGAGAGAAAAGAGAGAAGGGATACTGGTCTGTAGTTGTTGACATCGGAGGGATCGAGTGTAGGTTTTTTCAGAAGGGGTGCAACTCTCGCTCTCTTGAAGACGGGAGGGACGTAGCCAGCGGTCAGGGATGAGTTGATGAGCGAGGTGAGGTAAGGGAGAAGGTCTCCGGAAATGGTCTGGAGAAGAGAGGAGGGATAGGGTCAAGCGGGCAGGTTGTTGGGCGGCCGGCCGTCACAAGACGCGAGATTTCATCTGGAGAGAGAGGGAGAAAGAGGTCAGAGCATAGGGTAGGGCAGTGTGAGCAGAACCAGCGGTGTCGTTTGACTTAGCAAACGAGGATCGGATGTCATCGACCTTCTTTTCAAAATGGTTGACGAAGTCATCTGCAGAGAGGGAGGAGGGGGAGGATTCAGGAGGGAGGAGAAGGTGGCAAAGAGCTTCCTAGGGTTAGAGGCAGATGCTTGGAATTTAGAATGGTAGAAAGTGGCTTTAGCAGCAGAGACAGAGGAGGAAAATGTAGAGAGGAGGGAGTGAAAGGATGCCAGGTCCGCAGGGAGGCGGAGTTTTCCTCCATTTCCGCTCGGCTGCCCGGAGCCCTGTTCTGTGAGCTCGCAATGAGTCGTCGAGCCACGGAGCGGGAGGGGAGGACCGAGCCGGCCTGGAGGATAGGGGACATAGAGAGTCAAAGGATGCAGTAAGGGAGGAGAGGAGGGTTGAGGAGGCAGAATCAGGAGATAGGTTGGAGAAAGTTTGAGCAGAGGGAAGAGATGATAGGATGGAAGAGGAGAGAGTAGCGGGGGAGAGAGAGCGAAGGTTGGGACGGCGCGATACCATCCGAGTAGGGGCAGTGTGGGAAGTGTTGGATGAGAGCGAGAGGGAAAAGGATACAAGGTAGTGGTCGGAGACTTGGAGGGGAGTTGCAATGAGGTTAGTGGAAGAACAGCATCTAGTAAAGATGAGGTCAAGCGTATTGCCTGCCTTGTGAGTAGGGGGGGAAGGTGAGAGGGTGAGGTCAAAAGAGGAGAGGAGTGGAAAGAAGGAGGCAGAGTTCAGGTAGGTCTAGACAGAGCAGGTGAGTTCAGGTAGGTCTAGACAGAGCAGGTGAGTTCAGGTAGGGTAGACGAAGCAGGTGAGTTCAGGTAGGTCTAGACAGAGCCGGTGAGTTCAGGTAGGGTAGACGGAGCAGATGAGTTCATGTAGGGTAGACGGAGCAGGTGAGTTCAGGTAGGGTAGACGGAGCAGGTGAGTTCAGGTAGGGTAGACGGAGCAGATGAGTTCAGGTAGGGTAGACGGAGCAGGTGAGTTCAGGTAGGGTAGACGGAGCAGGTGAGTTCAGGTAGGGTAGACGGAGCAGGTGAGTTCAGGTAGGGTAGACGGAGCAGGTGAGTTCAGGTAGGGTAGACGGAGCAGGTGAGTTCATGTAGGGTAGACGGAGCAGATGAGTTCAGGTAGGGTAGACGGAGCAGGTGAGTTCAGGTACGGTAGACGGAGCAGATGAGTTCAGGTAGGGTAGACGGAGCAGGTGAGTTCAGGTAGGGTAGACGGAGCAGATGAGTTCAGGTAGGGTAGACGGAGCAGGTGAGTTCAGGTAGGGTAGACGGAGCAGGTGAGTTCAGGTAGGGCAGACGGAGCAGATGAGTTCATGTAGGGTAGACAGAGCAGGTGAGTTCAGGTAGGGTAGACGGAGCAGATGAGTTCAGGTAGGGTAGACGGAGCAGCTGAGTTCAGGTAGGGTAGACGGAGCAGGTGAGTTCAGGTAGGGCAGACGGAGCAGATGAGTTCATGTAGGGTAGACAGAGCAGGTGAGTTCAGGTAGGGTAGACAGAGCAGGTGAGAGCAGGTAGGGTAGACAGAGCAGGTGAGAGCAGGTAGGGTAGACAGAGCAGGTGAGTTCAGGTAGGGTAGACGGAGCAGATGAGTTCAGGTAGGGTAGACGGAGCAGCTGAGTTCAGGTAGGGTAGACGGAGCAGGTGAGTTCAGGTAGGGCAGACGGAGCAGATGAGTTCATGTAGGGTAGACAGAGCAGGTGAGTTCAGGTAGGGTAGACAGAGCAGGTGAGAGCAGGTAGGGTAGACAGAGCAGGTGAGAGCAGGTAGGGTAGACAGAGCAGGTGAGTTCAGGTAGGGTAGACAGAGCAGGTGAGAGCAGGTAGGGTAGACAGAGCAGGTAGGGTAGACAGAGCAGGTGAGTTCAGGTAGGGTAGACAGAGCAGGTGAGAGCAGGTAGGGTAGACAGAGCAGGTGAGTTCAGGTAGGGTAGACAGAGCAGGTGAGAGCAGGTAGGGTAGACAGAGCAGGTGAGAGCAGGTAGGGTAGACAGAGCAGGTGAGTGCAGATAGGGTAGACAGAGCAGGTGAGTGCAGGTAGGGTAGACAGAGCAGGTGAGTTCAGGAACTTCTATCCCTTTCCACCTCTTTATGTAAATATACAAATACACCCAGTGCAAATTAGGCACATATCACTTTCTTTATTTTAACACAAAATATAAAATAAATACCTGATACCATAAGAAAATATATGTGTGCATTCTAAGAAAATAAACATGCAAATTTGACAATACATTTAATTACTGTATTCCCTACAGTAGATTAACACATATTTTAAAGTACACCAGCTGGTGTGTGTATGTGAGTGTGTGTGTGACCGCGTGCTTGTGACCGTGTGTGTGTGTCTGTGACTGTACTGTTCAACCTACTGTCATCCACTATGAGTTCCTGGTATAAACAAGTAGGCCAGAGGAGCGCTACAACATATTAATGCACATCTTTTAGTCATGATGACATGGCTGGCTGCAGTTCAAACTACCACTATGTAACTTCATCTGCATGTGTGACAATATCTTGGTCTCATACCTTGTACGTTGAGATCATGTGATTCAGCAACCGAAAGCACACACCAGCTGCCCCACTGTATACATACCCCCACTTCAAAGAGGACCGTGAAGCCGAGTCACTTGATTTCCAAATGACTTTGGGATGATTTGTGAATAAAAATAAGAGTAAGCTCATAACCTACCCATAATCCTCAACAGTATGTAGGGGCCAATCATTGTCTTTGGTTTTTGGTCATCAATGCTTTTAACATAAAAGTAATCCAAGCCCAGATTGTGGATTTAAATCTCTCCTGGGTCATACTTTTCTTTAGGAAGGAGGCATTTTTGTGCTTTTTTTGTAATCTGGGTAAACTATACCTTTAAAATGCAGGAGGGAGGTCCTTTCATAGAATAGAGTCGATCAAAAAGACTGGGGCTGATGACAGGAAACAGACTAGGACAATAACGTTTCACCCACACTCTCCCTGACATCAACCATTTTAACCTCCCAATGCGTTCCACAGACAAAATACCGCATCGCTCAACCCAGAGGAAGGCAAACAGCTGATGCTATTCAGGGACCTGTGAAATATGGGCCTTGGTGTGCAGCAACATTGATTTTGCAGTAAAAACCCTTTTCATTTTTCCATAAACATCCCCATAGTTGTATGACTTCATTACCTATCAAAACAGGAGTAGTGGTTTACTCACAATTTATGGAGCAAAACCGTCCCCCCTGTAATTTGAACCACTGAACAGAACTTCTGGAGGAGACTGAAATCTTTCCTATCAATTTCACAAAGCCTTCTCCACTGAGCTTCAAATGGACAAATACAATGGACTTCGTAGGCTAAAGTACAACATGCTGTTGTAACCCCACAGCTAATGTCAGTGGCGGTTCTAGCTTGTATGGCTCCCTGGGCGAACCCCCACTTCAGCCCCCACGCCAACAAACAAACAACTCATTTTTATTCAGACATTTGGAACAACACAAATAAACAATCATAACATTTAAAACTATATAAATATAAAAATATATACAAAAATAAGACCCGTAAATATCAAAAAGAAGTAACGAAGACAAATAAGAAACACATTTGTGTTGATTTGGCACTAGAGCATCATTACATTACCCATCCCCCCCCCCAAAACTGTCAACCAAGCATCAAGACTAAACCCATTCAATTTGGTGATGTGCAGACTGGTTTTATGTTTTTCTTAATGATTTTGCACAAACCAGAAAAAAATGCAACAATGTGTCTGTGAAACTATATATCCACAGTTTCATGAATGAATTGTGGTTTATTTGGTAGCATTTTGTAGTGTGACTGATTTTACTAATTGCATTCGTACTGTACAAAGTTAGAGGTGCGCTATTTGATAGACTCCCCCACTACCACTACCTCAGGCATCCAGTGGGGAGACCTGAGGTCAACCCCCGCCCACCTCCCCATCTCGTACTTCTGAGTGGGAGACCTTCCCAGGCAGTAGCCTGCCTAGCTCACAAACTAGAATCAGGGCGTCCACTCCGACAAGGTTAATTGACCCACAGTCCCACACGGTGACATGATATCATTGACGTGACGTGCCGATGAGCGATAAGAAAACCGCTGTGCAAATGTCACCATTCCCCAAAAAATTGTGCACAACGTCGCCCTGGGCGGCTGCACATGTCACCTAAACCTAAATCCGCCACTGGCTAAAGTGACAAACTTACCTTTCCATCATCAACATATTTGATGCAGATACAGTCCAAGAAACACACACCTCCACCTCCAAAAAATCTCAGAGAACATCTCTCTCTCTTCTGACCCATACACACAACAAAGGTGGTGAGGTTGACAAAGCGAAGAGGGAGGGGGAGCTGCTGGTCCACTGAACAACTGGTGGAATTGACTCTGGTGAGGGAAACCCAGACATTTCCAAATTTAGCGTTGAATAAACTGGCGAGCATGGAGAGGAGCTTGACAGGCCATCCATCTGTGTGGGGCCGGGGCCCAATGGCATGAGAAGGCCAGGCTACTGTACTTTGATTTCCTGTCGCTGTGACAGATGGTGCCGCTATGGAGGGGAGGCGATGCAGCCAGTCATGGCAGGATTCACGACCGCCCCTGCCCCAAGACCTCTCTTTGTTAGGCTACCAGGGGCCACCCAGGGAGGTGGAGATCGGACCTAGGAGCACTGAGTGAGTATCTGTGCATGGTCAGGTGTGATTGAGATATGTGCACCGTCCTACAATAAGGAAGCAGAGGTATACATGTATTTGACTTGAGCGATGGGAAACTTGAGAAGACTTCAAATGCTGGAGGAGCGCCCAAATCAAATCGACCCCTATACTTACCCCTATGAAGGTGTGGAGATTTGAGAGGATTGGACAGGTGTAAGCGATATGGACATCATTTCCATCTAGGCAATCAGAGGGTAAGGTGAAGCTACAACCATATCATACCATATC